>NC_057937.1:24227170-24520408 GCF_018555375.3 Anguilla rostrata
AAAACCAGCAGACCCTGTAGCTCTCCAGGACCAGGGTTGGAGACCACTGATCTAGATGCTCGGTTAACCAGCTAGATTTGGTTGCAATGTGAACGTTCTCTACCCGGCTGGGATATACAATAGCCAGGCCATATGGAAGTAAAACATGAGCTGAATTAGGGTTGAATTCAGCTAACCAAGTCCTTTATGTCAAAACATGTCAACCTAGATTTCCACTGCTTTAGACGTCTACATTACATCTATATTTGGGCTTATGCTTACTGGGCTACCTTCATTTGCATGAGGCATTAAATAACATCTTATTATTGCAAAGCCATTCATGGCCCTTTAACTAAGTAGGTGTTTATAACTGTCTTTCCTTATGCAATATTGACATTCTAATTATATCTGAATGTTCAATGCATATTTTTAGCAACAGGGGGCCATATGCATTTCGTGACAACAGATTGATTGATTTTCTAAACTTGTTGGTGCAATCCCCAAATAGCCATAATGCCGATATCCTGAGATTGGTCAACTCATACTTTCAGTGCTCTTGCAACCAAACTATGAGTTGAAAACTCTGTGTTCTGGCTTTATTAGTATACAATTCAGGACAACTATGCCAAAGATGGAGTTTCTAAGCACCACCATTGTCACGCTGGTTGTCCATTTACCAAGCAACCCCTCCCAGCAATCTCATCTGCAACTACAACCACCATGCATGACACAAAATATTCTTTCACCCCTAAAAATTCGTATTTTGTCATAGCAACAAGATAAATCCAACAATAGCCCTAAGATATGTCAATACAGCAGTGAAAAGGCTGCTCACTGAATAACAAAATAAACAAGACAAAATTTTCTATAATTATACCCTGTCATTTACTGCCAATATCTGGGACTAAATATGAAATAAATATACAATCTTACCATTGGCTTTACGCGTAGAAATTTCTCCCCTTTCGAGACTGAGTGGTCATATATTGTCTTGGACAATCCATTTGTGAAATATACGCTAAATTGTGATGCCCGGGAACCTCCAAAATAGTTGTGTGTAATACCACAAATGCTGTTTATGGTGTTATTGTCACCCTTTGTAGTAAAATCTGGTTTGATTGACAATTAATGTAATCAATAGGTGACAGTATAAGCTTTATAATGATGTATAATATTTCTAATTTTACTTTTGGAATACCGTTTTGTAGCCCAGCATAAGCAAAGGTTTTGAATCATCGCAGTGTTATACATTCACTCTGTGGTAGCAGTAAAAGACACTGCACGTGGCAAAATTTAGACTTTTTTGGAAAACGGTATTATTCTTGAGAACTTGCTGATAGACCTTGCTTATACACTATTTTCTGGACTAAGTCAGAAGAGGAGAACGACAGCATTGATTCTCTGTCTCTATCTGAACACTGAACACAGATAAGATTTAGCAATAAACGAGTTTAAGTTCCTTTCCTTTGCAGAAAAACACATTAAGAGTAGGCTACTGTAGGAGAACTTAAAGGATGTCCAAGGCACACTGTTCCATTGGGGGGGAAAAAAGCCTTTATTGTGATTGAGCTGAAACGCGTTGGTTGGTTACTTGTGTTTTTTAACTTTGCCAAGCCATGGATTTACAGTAAAGGCTTTAAAAAAAAACTTTTTTCCCAACGGAACAGTGTGCCTTGGACATCCTTTAAGTTCTCCTACAGTAGCCTACTCTTAATGCGTTTTTCTACAAAGGAAAGGAACTTAAACCCATTTATTGCTATTTAACTAGCCCATTTCAAAGAGCACCTGATTCTCATTTGTCATGATTGTGGACCCACATAGTGCTCCTATTGTTTAATTTGGACAGATAAGATTTAATTGTCGACATGTAAATGTTACTGCTCAAATTTCGGTTATATACGTCATCTTTGAAATTGAGTGTCTTTAAATAGGTTAGTGGTATTGTAGAGGGGAGTCAAACTGGGACCCAGTAAAGACTGGCATTTGAACGAGCCTGCAGGCTGGGACTCATCCTGTACTTCAAAGGACCCGAGAGCCTTGTGATAAAACAATAGGTTACTCGGACTTCCTCTGGATGAGCAGGCCATTGGCTCTCTGGAATGTTACCCTCTGGACAAGACTGAGATAAGGGGAACTTGACTATTTGTCTATGGTTGTGTGAGCAGGCCGTTGGCTCTCTGGAATGTTGACATCTGGACAAGACTAAGATAATGGGAACTAGTCTCTTTGTCTATGGTTGTGGGTGTGTGTGTGTTGGGGCCATTAAGGGTGAAAAGATCATCAGGCCTCTGGCAAAATGGTGGGGCAACTGCTCTTGACAGTACCACAGTGCTCTTATGTGGGCCCCTCTGTCATTACACTTTTTATTTCTTTTCTGGATCTGGACTCTAAACCATCTGTTTGTCATATTCACAAACCCCGTAAAACCTTGCAAACCATGCACATGTTTTCATTATATTGCTGTATTATGCCTTATGTAGTAAAAACATGGATTACATGTAAAATGGTTCAACGAAAGGGTATTTTCATGACAACTGCACCATAATATTACATCCCCTTGACATGTTTGGTATGGATGTATTCAGGGAAATCAAGAAATTGAATGAAATATGTTTCATACCAAATAGAATTTGATAAAACATAGTTTCAGAAACTCAGGAAAAAACTATCCCAATGGAATGTCCTCTCTGGTAATCATCTCCTTTTTCCAATTTCCCCACTAATTGTTTTGACAACAGCCTCCAAACGGTGGGGGCCTAAATTCCAGATTTTATCATTCGTCTAGGTTAATTTATGGCAATGCCGCCTAGATCAAACGCGGGATTTGGCTTAAAAGGAAGGGAGACAAAGCAATCTGGGAAGATCGTAAGCGACTTCCCACACTGCACATACTCTGTGTTCTGTCCGTAGCTGAACAGGGAAGATTGTAATCGACTTCCCACACTGCGCATACTCTGTGTTTCGTGTGTAGCTGAACAGGCTGGGTAAGAACTTTTTACTCTGTATTTATGTTTTAAAACCTTCCGTATTTTTAAATTGACTGTGAATTTTAAGCTAATTACCTACCTGCCTGTTAATAAATTCTTCTTATTTTTAACTTGCGTGGTCTTCATGACTCTAATCCATTTAACATTCTTTTCAGCCGAAATTCCGATTAAATACTCAGGGGGACAATTCTGACTAGGACCTACCGATCAGGGGTCTAGTACAGCGAAAGACTTTAGTGAGGTCCTCAAGTTAGATAGGCGACCACGATCTGTTGTATTGGTTCTGGAGTTTTTGGCTTAAGAGGACCCTTGGGCGTTATACGTTGATTCTTGTCAAATTCGCCTTAAGGAGCCCGATAAATGCACACTGTCCTGGGTTCATAACTGTCTATGCAAAAAGGAAGGCATGTATTATGGTGGTCAGCCTCCTACCCTCTGTAGGCTTCACCGAACTGAGATTTAGCAATAGTGCTAATCCCGGGAGCATATATTGAGGAATGATGGCACAAGATAGAGTCGAGTGTAACCACTCCAAGCTCCACGTATAGTTAAAACCAAATTTTAAATTATAATTTAATTTGGAGTCAGATCATTACGAGAATAAACCCTAGTAACTGTTACGCTTACTTGCTGTGGTCATGGATATATTTGATGTGTTGTTCCGCTCATTTGTGAGTATTCTGATGCTACCATTGGAATATTGACAGTCCAGCAACAAGTCAGATATATCTCTGATGACAACATAGCCCCGTTTGCGAACGGAGAGTAACAAGAATGTTACTGGTCCATTTCAGGCCAGTCTTAAGCGGGATATGAAGCAGAGCATTCATATCTGACCCGTGGCGACGGATCCAGTGAATTCTTAAGTATAATTGTGCCCTGTTCTTACGAACAGAGGAAAAATAAATAACATCTCTGGTTTCGACTCACACCAGCCAAGGGAAAACACGCGGTGCCTTCCCCTCCAGCTACAAACCCTCTTTGGTCTAGCTGTGAGGTGTTTACAGTATTTTATAATGAGGATATTTCACACTGTATCGCACTGTAAGCACTCGTTCTTGGCTCAGTCAACCATCCACCAAAATGTGGTGGATGGTTGTATATTGTTTTAATGTCGTCCCATCCCCATACAAGAAAACATTACATACTGTAGAGTACAGAAAAACATACAAGAGTTTAGAATTACACATTTAGGTACTGCAACCACAGTATGATAATGTTTTTGCATTATTTTGTTTAATCTGATATCAATGTTTCACCTTAAACCTTCATAAGCGGCACATGTATATGCTTTATAATGGTCAAAAATCATTTTATTGATTTTTGGAGAGATTTTGGATATGTTTCAGGACCCCTAGATATTTTAAGCCACTGTACTGATGGAAAGATAGATGTAATTCCCACTTGAAAATGATGCAAAAGTGAGTTTTTTTGAGTCAAATCAGTTAATTTGTAGTGAAATACACGATAATGTTGTGATTTACAGCAATGCATAATTTTGATATTTTGGATAGATCTGAAGACACTGGGTACACTGTTTACTATTTGCTTCATAGATCTCGAGTAATTCTGCATATCCATCCTTAGATTTTATGCACTTTTCTACAATGCCCCATTATATACACTTTAATTTAAAAACATGACAAACACTTTCATAACTCACTAGTCTACATGAAAAAAGTAAGTTTACACACAAGCTCTTAATTGCATTTGAGAAGCTTGTTAAATATCAGAGAATATAGTTAGACTGCAGGTGTCGTCTGTTTTACATATCATTCAATAAGCAAACTGTTCTTGGTCATGGTTAGCATGCTTTCTTCACAATTCCACAAAAAGTGGAATTGTGAAGAGAAAACAGAAAACGGACAGTTGCAATAAAAACTGTTTTTATTACAAAGCACATTCAAATTTAGAGGGTTCCAGTTTGAATACAATTGTTTCAAAGAGGTGCTGCCTCCACACATTTTAGTTCAGTAACTAATAGGAAGTAGAGCAACACAAATAGCTATCAATTATTCGATATGGTTTCCATATGCTAAATGTGCAGTGAAAAAAGTCCATATATATGTGCGGTTACCCAAAAAAGTAGAAGGGTGTCAAAATAGGTTTGCCCCGAAATATTGGTGAATACTCTGAGGTTCCGAACACGATGTGAGATCAGAGAAATAGCTATATTTACTTTTCCACAATCTTCCATCTAACTTTATACTGCTGAATTAAAAACTTATTACTAAAATTGGCCAATCAAGCCTTAGTTTTGCATTCTAGAACCGCTTGTCCCAGCATTTAACTGGTGTCATTATGCAAAATACAGTCTATGGGATTCTAAAAGCCCATCAGATTCTTGGAGAAAAGGGACTGACTATGGTTAGATATAATGCAAACACCGCGATCACTGAAAAGAGATTTGGCAAGATGTACCTCTCCCAACATAGAGGGTTTTGGTATACAGTCAGGTCCATAAGTATTTGGACAGTGACACAATTTTCATCGTTTTGCTCTGTACGCAATGAAACTATCAAGATGTGATAGTGTAGTGAAAGTGTAGGCTTTCAGCTTTAATTTAAGGGTTTTGTAAAAAATATTGTATGAACAATGTAGGAATTACAACCATTTTTATACATAACCCCCCATTTTAGGGGCTCAAACGTAATTGGACAAACTAACATAATCATAAATTAAATTGTCATTTTTAATACTTGGTTGCAAATCCTTTGCAGTCAATGACTGCCTGAAGTCTTGAACCCATAGACATCACCAGATGCTGGGTTTCTTCCCTGGTGATGCTCTGCCAGGCCTCTACTGCAGCTGTCTTCAGTTCCTGCTTGTTCTTGGGGTGTTTTGCCTTCAGTTTTGCCTTCAGCAAGTGAAATGCATGCTCAATTGGATTCAGGTCAGGTGACTGACTTGGCCATTGCAGAACATTCCACTTCTTTGCCTTAAAAAAGTCTTGGGTTGCTTTCGCAGTACGCTTCGGGTCATGGTCCATCTGCACTGTGAAGCGTCCAATGAGTTTTGAAGCATTTGGCTGAATCTGAGCAGATAATATAGCCTATACACTTCAGAATTCATCCTGCTGCTTTTGTCAGCAGTCACATCATCAATAAATACAAGGGAACCAGTTCCAGTGGCAGCCATACATGCCCACGCCATAACACTACCTCCACCATGCTTCACAGATGAGGTGGTATGCTTTGGATAATGAGCAGTTCCTTCCCTTCTCCATACTCTTCAATTCCGATCATTCTGGTACAAGTTGACCTTTGTCTCATCTGTCCATGTTGTCTCAGAACTGTACAGGCTTTTTAAGATGTTTTTTTGGCAAACTCTAATCTGGTCTTCCTGTTTTTGAGGCTTACCAATGGTTTACATCTTGTGGTAAACCCTCTGTATTTACTCTGGTGAAATCTTCTCGATTGTTGACTTTGACACTGATAGGCCAACCTCCTGGAGGGTGTTCTTTATCTGGCCACCTGTTGTGAAGAGGTTTTTTATCACCAGGGAAAGTATTCATCTGTCATCCACCACAGTTGTTTTCCGTGGTCTTGCGGGCCTTTTGGTATTCCTGAGCTCACCAGTGTGTTCTTTCTTTTGAATAATGTACCAAATTGTTGATTTGGCCACACCTAATGTTTTTGCTATCTCTCTGATGGGTTTTTTGTTTTTTTTTCAGCCTAATGATGGCTTGCTTCACTGACAGTGACAGCTCTTTGGACTTCATATTGTGAGTTAACAGCAACAGATTCCAAATGCAAATGCCACACTTGAAATCAATTCTAGACCTTTTATCTGCTTACCTGTAAATGACAATGAAGGAATGATAATGATAATTTTGAATGAAACATGCTGTATTCCAAAGCAATGCTGATAAGATGAAAAAACACAGGGTCAAGTTACTTGAAAGAATTTAGGAAGCATTGGGGAGACATTGTTTGTGGGCTTTCATGATTAAGATGATGTAATTGGCAGGAAAAAGAAGGAGAAAACACAAAATCCCTTAAGTTTGGGGCTTTATTGTGAGGACGTATGAAGTTGTTTGTGAATTCTGTCTGTGGAAATAGGGTCAGAAGGTACAGAAATTGATGTTTTTAAGGGCTGAGTGTCTGTGGTCAGTGTGGTTATTTCTGTAGGAAACCCAGAAAAGTGCCAAACTCTCAGTGCTGTATAGGTACGGGGCATGCTGCTCCGCCAAGGTGTAACTTGGCGGGATGGCATACCTGACATCCCAATGTTAAATAGTCTATATCCCCTTAAACGAGTAGTTATATTTATTTTGGCAGTTGGGCCATTTTACCTGGGGCAAGAACAACACTGAACTAAAAAAAAAGCCCTTAATGTCAAGTCCTGCCTGTTCAATGAGTTTTGAGGCATTTGGTTGGATTTAAGCAGATAAAGTGTGTCTGTACACTTATGATTTCATCCTGCTGCTACAGTCACATCATCAGTAAAGACAAGTGAGCTAGATACAGTGGAAGCCATATATGCCTAAGCCATAACACTACCTCCAGAAAGTTTAGAAAATGAGGGAGATGCTTTGAGCAGTTCCTTTCTTTTTCCATACCTTTCTCTTTCCATCAGTTTGATACAGGGTAATGCTCATCTCATTTGTCCATAACAGTTTGTTCCAGAACTCAATTTATTTAGTACTTTCAGTACAGTTTTAATTATACATTTGAAAAAACTCTTAACCTGGCCATTCTTGAGGCTTACCAGTGGTGTGGGGGGCGACATAGCTCGGTAGGTAAGAGCAGTTGTCTGGCAGTCGGAGGGTTGCCGGTTCGATCCCCCGCCCTGGGCGTGTCGAAGTGTCCCTGAGCAAAACACCTAACCTCTAATTGCTCCCAACGAGCTGATTGGTACCTTGCATGGCAGCCTTTCACCGTTGGTCTGTGAGTGTGTGTGTGTGTGAATGGATGAATGAGAGGCATCAATTGTAAAGTGCTTTGGATAATATATATAAATATAAATGAAGTCCATTTACCATTTATCTTGCAGCGAACCCTGTGAGGTTATGCTGGTGTAGTCTATATTTTAGTCTTTAAGTACCTACATCCAGGAGAGTGTTCTTGATCTGTTCAACTGCTGAAAATGAGTTTTTCTTCACAATTAGAAGTATTCTTTAGTAATTTACCACAGGGGTTTTCCGTGGTCCAGCAAGTTGGTTGCTATTGCTGAGCTCCTCGGTGCCTTCTTACTTCTTAACAATGTACCACATAGTTCATTTTGACACACCCCATGTTTTGGCTATGTCTCTGTTTGATTTATTCTCATTGTTCAGCCTCATGATGGCCTGTTTCACTGGCACTGACATTTATTTGGTCCACATGTTAAGAGATACAACAGACTCCAAACGCAAATTCCACACTTAGAAACAACTCTACACCTTTTGTTAGCTTTCTTGTGCATGAACTCATTATACTAAGACACACAGCTTGTCAAGAAACAGCTGACCAGCTAATTGTTGAATTACGTCCCCTAAAATGGGGGAACTATGTATAAAAAGAGCTGCAATTCCTAAACTGATCACCCAATATGAATGTAAATACCCTCAAATTAAAGCTGACAATCTGCACTTTAACCTCATATTCATTGTTTATTTTTGAATCCAAAACAACAAAAAGTGTGTCACTGTCCAAATACTTACACATGCATGTATATAAGCTTATATTATATGATAACACATTACATGCATTTGAATTCAATACATTTTACCAGTCAGTCATTGACCCATAAGTATACACAGATACCGTACTTCAATGTCATTCCTACAGCGGTGGATGTCAGCAAAATTCAGAAGACACAGTGCCTGAAGGGGACGGTCTCCATGCTGCAGGGCAATCTTCATGGACTCCTGGGGAATATGGGTAAAATAGTTTAGTTTCCACTGACCTGAGCCAGCAACAGTCTACCTGTAGTTACTGGGAAACAAATAATAAAAAAATACTACATTAGTTTAAATAACGTTTTAATTCCTTCATATTGCATATTTATTTCTACATAATCCTATTCAAATCAGGCCTTTCCGATAAAATTCAGATTCATCCACCTGCAGCAGGGCTGCCTAAACCTATTCCTACCACCCTGTAGGTCTCGTGATCTCTCAATCACGGTTGATGGCACCACAGTGTCTGCCTCTCACTCTGCAAAGAGCCTGGGGGTGGTCCTGGATGACCAGCTGGACCTCAAGGAGAACATCAAGCCAACATCACGGCCCTGCAGATTCCTTCAGTACACCATCAGGAGGATTCGACCATACCTGACTATGCACTTCACCCAGCTGCTTGTTCAGGCTATGGTAACCTCCCGCCTTGATTACTGCAACTCCCTCCTTGCAAGCCTGCCAGCTTGTGCTATACAGCCACTAGAGATGATTCAAAATGCTGCTGCTCGACTCATCTTCAACCTTCCCAAGTTCTCTCACGTCACTCCTCTGCTGAGATCACTCCACTGGCTACCAGTCGCTGCCAGGATCAGGTTCAAAGTCCTGACCCTCGCATGACAGGACATGATTCGATTATATACGCCTGCCTGACCACTCCGTGGGTTGCCCCCCTCCCATCCGAGTAAAGGGATCATGGAGTTTCTCCACCCTAGCTCCTCAGTGGTGGAACGAACTGCCTGTCACTCTTCGAACCTCTCCGTCACTACCCATCTTCCGCCGTGGTCTGAAGACGCATCTCTTTAGACTATACCTGGACTAACAGCCACCACTCTGTGAATCATTTCACTTTAAATCCCCCCTTTCATGGCACTCCTGTTGCATGTACCCCCATTCCAGCACTTTTTATAATTTGTATTGTCCTAATCTTGTAGCTTGTTCTCCCCCCTAGTTTGACTTGGCATTTAGGTCAGAATAATGTTCACTGCGTGAACTGAACTGTGTTATTGGCTATAAATAGCTGTACAATATGAGTATTGTACCTTATCAAACCTGTTAGTACACATACAGACGCCTCCGAAACTGATCTCTAACATCTGCATTGTGATTCGGTCCGGTAGGTAACATTATCGGTCGTATAGAAACTGCTGCAAGATAATGACTTCACGCCTGGTATGTCCAGTTTTTTAAAACTCAAAAACATAACTTCTTTTTAAACTACATTACTGTCGATACCTGACAACCCCTCCTTTTAAAATTAATGTTTTCTAGCCCTATAGATCCTCCACCGACATACAAACTTTTTGTAGGTCTGTCGTGTGCAACAGCCCATTAAAAACACTTCCATTTAAAATGTTTCTTTTAGAATGTAGGCTACGTGTGTTTGCATGCATTTATGTGTATGTGTGGTGCTCTGTATATGTTCTGGAGGCTGATATCTGTTGTTGGTTTGATGATATTTTTGCTTGCACCCCATAATATTTCTTTGTTGTTTTTCTTCAGTCATATGACAATTTGCGACTTCATATGTATTACCTTCAAGAATCTTTTCCTCTCTGTTACCTAGCACGACACCAGTTGATGCCAGTAGATGGCAGTGGCCGCCAGTCAGTGTGAGATTCGCAGGCACAGGACGTCTTGCTTGGTAGCAAGCTTTGCCAGAATACTAGCAAGCTAAGCAAGCTGAGAGAGTGTCTGTGTATGTGCTCAGCTAAAAGCTTTTATGTTTTTTTTGCAGGTCAGATCACATGAAGCATTAATTTTAAATAGTTCTACTATGCGTACAAATTCCTGTTGACTTTTACATGGTTATACACAACAATGTTGTAAGATAATGTTGGCTAAACTGGTTAGTAATATAACTACCTTGTGTGCTAGCCGCAGGCTATATTGTTGTCCATATGGTTAGTTAGCTACATTACAGTGGGTTCTTGACGAACCATGTTAAAATGCTTATTTGTGCGTTGTAAAAACGGGGCTTAATGATTTTTAATGAGTTGAATCATTTCTACTAGAGAAAGAGCGTGATACAGAACAGTATTGTAACATGGTCAGTAGCCAGCTTTGCTGGAATACTACCAAGCTCAGCGAGCTGAAATCGAGTGTCTGCGTATGTGCTCAGGTGAAATCATTTTTTTTGTTGTTTGCAGTGAAAATGAACTGCTTCTTTTTATTAATATATGTGGCACCAGAAGATTGTCATCATTCTGCGAGTGCAACATATGCATGTCTGTCATAACCTACATTTATATATGAATTATTATTATCACTTACTCATTGCAAACACAGTGCAAAAAGAAATGATATCTCATGAAAAACATGTTTTCAACATACAAAAATGCCAAGTTACTCACACATACAAAGCACTGTCTGTAAGTCATTCATTCAAACTGGCAAAATCTAGGCCTGGCATTAAAAGTATTGATATCAAAATGACGCCAACTTACTGTACTACAGACAATACAGGCTATCTCACCTCGCACAAGTTAAACAGGCTGTATTCCAAAGCAATGCTACCCAGTGTTTCCTAAATTGTTTCAAGTCGCTTGTCAATTTGTGCGTGCCTATATTGTCTTAAAAAAGTAACAAAAAAATTGTTTTTTAGAAAAAATCCAAAATGGGGGTTTATCATGGAAGGAGTTGGATGATATGGGTTGATATGCCTTGAGCCAAAGATTCATAATGTGAAAGAACTTTTGTAATACACCACACAGTTCAGGACTTATCAGCTTATATAATGCAATTGTTTGTTATAGGGCCACCTATTGGTGAAATTGGTAGTTGGTATAGCACATCAGTCTTGTTGTGACGACAGGTGTGAAGTTTTGTGGCAATCGGACATTCCAGTCATGAGTTACAGTTGAGGCCAAAAGTTTACATATACCGAGGCTGAAGACATTCAAACTCAATTTTTCACAACTCCACACGTTTCCTGTTACCATACATTTCTTGTGTTAAGTCAATTAGGGTATGTACTTTATTTCCATATGAGGTCATTTCAAAATAATAGCTAAGAGACAGATTTATTTCATTTTTATGTACTATATAAGATTTTCAGTGGGTCAAGAGTTTACTTTTGTTAGTATTTGGGTGCATTGGCTTTTAATTGCTTAACTTCAATCAAACACTTGAGGTAGCCTTCCACAAGCTTCTCACAATACTTTGCCAGAATTTTTGCCCATTTCTCCTGACAGAACTGGTGTAACCCAGTCAGGTTTGTGGGCCTTCTTGCTCGGACATGCTTTTTCAATTCAGTCCACAAATTTTCTCTGGGATTCAGGTCAGGGCTTTGTGATGGCCACTCCAATACTTTTACTTTGTTGTCTTTAAGCCATTTGGTTACAACTGCGGAGGTATATGCTGTCTAATGTTCAGAAATGTCCTGCCAAAACCCCTGTCCTGATGGGTTTATGCACTGCAGCCCTAATATCCCTCTTTATGTAGTTGTCGATGGACTGTTCTTGCTGTCACCATCTGATCACGTCTTGCATTGACATTTTCAGACACCTGAGGAAGAGTTGCTCTTCTGTTTTTCCTTACATATTGCATCATGGTCTTCGAATGCACGCTTTCGACCATAACTTCTGACCCCATTTACCGATGTCTTTCCCATAGATCTAAATTCAGATGTCACTTTAGTCACTGTTCCTACTGAAGCACTAGCCAGTTGAGCAGTCTTTGTGACCGAAGCACCTGCTATCCACGCACCAATAATGAACCCACTTTCAAAGTCTATTATATCTTTTTCTCTTGCCATCTTGATCTAAAATCAAGGTCAACTGGGCCTGCTCAGATTTTTAATCCATGCCACAGAGCATGACAGGATGTTAACTGCTTAATTGTATCATGCAGTACACCTGTATGGAAGCATCTGATTTGTTGTGTTTCTCCACTCATTTATTCACCTTTAATTTGTGACCTGTCTTTAGCTAAGCAGGGGGTTGTTAAGGGTGCAGTATTTATTAAAGCACAAATTCTCATTTTGTGGTATATAGACTAGCTATAAAGTGTAACCTAGACAGCACATTCCCAAACCATTATCAGGAACCTTTATAGACCGATATCAAAAGGAGTATATGTTTAAAAGGCTGCTACAGATATAGTTCTGTTTCACCATACATGCAACTACTATATGACTATTTGCTTAAAATAATGAGAATTCAATAGCAGAAGGCAATAATGTTGTGACATTAACTTTAATTTTGAAAACTGTATTATAAATTTTAAGCTGTAAGGACACATACTGGATGAATGGTAACAAAAAAAAGACAGAATTGGACATGGCGTTCATGAGTTACAGCTGTTTAAGTACAAATGGCCATGCCCACAACAATTGATTTTGATGTGGCAGCCATATTGTTTTGAAAAGTCAACATTTAAAAAATTATTTCTGAGGTTCAAAGTCCAGAGATTCCTGCTAGTATAATATTGTGACGATGGGTCAAACTGCCCCAGGCTAGTTCGCAAAAGTAGGTTCGGCAAAAAACTCTAAATGCCAGAAAAACAAAATGGTTGCTTACGTTGTTTCTTGAGGAAAAGTTGTTCAACTAAAGGAGCTGGATTTACATATCTAAATGATAGGATATAATTCCATTAACTATGGCTCAAAAATATGCTCTTTGAAAACTTGAGAATGTCAGCCTGATTGGTCAAAGAGTTGAAGAGTTATCGCGATTTAAATGTTTTATTATAGTGGCACGTATTAGCTGAGTGGTGAAAATTAGCATGCTTCCTTAGAATCATGTTCTGTACTGACATACTAAATTTTGTGAAGACTGGAATGTAGCATTCATGAGTTATAGCTGTTTAAGTACAACATGGCCACGCCCATGACAATTGATTGATGTGTGGTGGCCATATTGTTTTGAAAAGTCAACATTATTGAGGTTCAGACTCATTACATTTACATTACAGGCATTTAGCAGACGCTCTTATCCAGAGCGACTTACACAACTTTTACATCTAACATTTTACATTGTATCCATTTATACAGCTGGATATATACTGTAGCAATTCCAGTTAAGTACCTTACTCAAGGGTACAACGGCAGTGTCCTACCCGGAAATTGTACCTGAGACCTTTCGGTTACAAGGTTGCAAGTTCCTTACCCACTGTGCTACACTGTTGCCAGACTCCAGAGATTCTTTCTAGCCTAATTTGGTGACAATAGGCCAAACAGCCCCAGACTAGTTTGCAAAAGTAGGTTTTGGAAATAAATGCGTGTATTAAACTGGGAATATGCAGTCAGGTCCATAAGTATTTGGATAGTTACACAATTTTCATCATTTTGGCTCTGTACGCCACCACAATCGATTTGAAATGAAACTATCAATATGTGATTTAAGTGTAGACTTTCAGCTTTAATTTAAGGGTTTTGTTAAAAATATTGTATGAACAATGTACAAATTACAACCATTTTTATACATAGTCTCCCTCCCACCCATTTTAGGGGCTCAAACGTAATTGGACAAACTAACATAATCATAAATTAAATTGTCATTTTTAATACTTGGTTGCAAATCCTTTGCAGTCAATGACTGCCTGAAGTCTTGAACCCATAGACATCACCAGATGCTGGGTTTCTTCCCTGGTGATGCTCTGCCAGGCCTCTACTGCAGCTGTCTTCAGTTCCTGCTTGTTCTTGGGGTGTTTTGCCTTCAGTGAAAAGGTCCATAATCGCACCCGTCCCAAAGAAACCTAGCCCACAAGAGAATAATGACTATAGACCTGTCACTGTCACCTCCATAGTGATGAAATCCATGGAAAAAATCATGGTTAGCAAGCTGCGGTCTGATGTATACAAACTATTAGACCCGTACCAGTTTGCATACAAGTCCCAGAGAGGTACTGATGATGCAATCAGCAGCATAGTGCACCTGGTGGCTAAACATCTGGAGACCCCAAGGGCCTTTGCCAGATTGTTGTTTGTTGATTTCAGCTCTGCTTTTGATACTCTACAGCCCCATGTCCTCCTTAAAACTCTCAGGGATGTGAATGTCTACACCATTAAATGGTACCACTCATTTCTCACTAACCGCACTCACCAGGTCAGAGTAAATAGGACTTTGTCAGAGCCAATGACCATCAGCACTGGCGCCCCCCAGGGGTGTGTCAGTTCACCAGCCCTATTCACCCTATACACAAATGAATGCACCAGCACAGACAACAATTACATTATTAAGTTTTCTGATAATACAGCTATCCTTGGCCTCATGCATGACACCTCTGATAGCACTGCGTACAAATCTGTGATCCAGAGCTTTGTACAATTGTGTGATGAGAATTTCCTTATTCTTAACACCAAGAAAACAGAGGAAATGGTGTTTGACCCCAAGACTACGGGTGATCACTCGCCTGTGATCATACATGACCAGAGCATTGCACAGGTCAGCTCATATAGGTATTTAGGAGTACATATAGACAACAAACTGACATGGAGCGTTCACATAGAGAGCATCTGTTCTAAGGTACAACAGCGCCTGTATTTTCTCCGTAGGCTAAGAGTCTTTGGTGTGAGTCAGAAAGTGTTGCTCCTCTTCTATCATGCTGTAGTTGAGAGCATTCTGCGGTATGGCATCTCAGCTTGGTTTGGTAACCTCTCTGTCCAGCTGAAGGGCCAGATCAACTGACTCACCCAGACAGCCTTGAAAATCATCGGAGTCAGGCAACACCCTGCACTCCAGACTGCCTTTGAGAAGACACTGATCAGACAGGCAGAGAAGATCATTTCAGATCCCACTCATGTGCTGAACCCTGAATACCAGCTCCTCCCCTCATGCAGATGCTTCAGGATCCCCCAATGCAAACTGAACAGGTATAAGCACTCCTTTGTTCCCCTGTCTATTAAAGCTCTGAATAGCAGCCTAGGATGTAAGGTTAGGAGCTAGGAGGTCCGCTGCGTTGTGCAATTTGTGTATTATGTATATAATGTATGTTACAGGCATTTGGCAGACGCTCTTATCCAGAGTGACGTACAACAAAGTGTATAAACATAACCAGGAACAAGTATGACGAAACCCCTAGAGAGAAGTACCGGTCCAAGTGCAGGGAACAACCGCATAGTTCAACTTGGACCCTGAAGGTCAAACTGATTAATACGAACACAACGAGAACGGCAACAATGCAGTCTATGGAACAAATTCAAGCAGTAGTTAAGACAGTTAATACACCTAAGTCACCTACGAAACAGCTGCCTAGTTACAACCCTAAGCTTACAGTCATTTACAGGGGGGTAGGGAGGGATGGGGAGAGGTGCAGCCTGAAGAGGTGAGTCTTCAGTCGTCGTTTGAAGTGGGTCAGTGTCTCAGCTGTTCTGACCTCCACAGGGAGGTCATTCCACCATCGTGGGGCCAGAACAGACAGGAGACGTGTTCTGGAAGTGCAGGTGCGAAGAGGGGGAGGTGTCAGGCATTCTAAGGTAGCAGAACGGAGGGATCTGGCTGGCTTGTAGGGTTTGAATATCTTGTGGAGGTATGCTGGGGCTGATCCCTTGACTGCCTGGTATGCTAGGACCAATGTTTTAAATTTGATGCGAATGTATGTGCTGTATGTATTGTAGGTACCTGTCTTAAATGTATGTATAATGAGCAATGTGCAATTGTGCTGTCCTATTGTGTGTTATTATGTACACTGTCTTCTTACAGCAAGCACCAGATATGCCTGAAACAAATTTCCTTCGGGACAATAAAGTTTATCTTATCTTATCTTATCTTATAAGCATGGCACAAGACAAGGCTGTCCACTTTCCCGTTTGATTTTTGCCCTATCACTTGAACCACTAGCTCAAATGATAAGACAAAATTAAATCTGCTTTATCCCAAGTAAGTCATCTAAACAGTCATCACTGTATGCAGACAACATTTTATTGTTTGTCTCAGAACTTAGGAAATCCATTCCAGACATTTTGACAACATTCAGTAGTTTTTCTGGGTACAAAATAAATTGGAGTAAATCCTATCTGCTATTGCTTAACAGTAAGGTGAAAGAGTCATCTATCTCCTTTGCCATCACGGAACAGACTAGAATCACATACCTGGGTATTGATATTGAAACTTCACTACATAATATTGTTAAAAATAACTACAAAAAAACCTTATTAGAAATTAAAAAAGATCTGAATAGATGGACTACATTACCAACATCATTACAGGCTAGAATCACAACTATTAAGATGAATGTATTACAACCTAGGCTGAAATACAGCACTTTACAACGTTTGAAATGCTCTGGAGGCCTTGCGCTCCCTAACTTTGAACTGTATCACAAAGCCTTCCAGTTAAGATGCATTAGAGTGTGGATGGACCCACTCTCTGCTACTCCATGGAGAGAATTGGAACAGGGTTTGATTGGTGTATTTAGACTACAGGATGTGTTATTTTCTGGTCTAAGTTTAAAAAAGATGTTAATTTATTTTAAAAACACCAGCAGTGCAAATGATAGTCATCGCTCACCTTCTCTCCCTCTGTCCCTACTGACAGCCATTTAAATAGGCTTCAGCCAATCAGTAGCAGCTGGGTGTCAATTGCCTCCAATTAAATCAAATCAATTAAACAATTAAATTATTAAAAAATAAATACAATCAGTTAGACAATTAACAAGCTTGTGAAGGGCCACTCCTTCACAGTCACCTGGTTGTTAGCTGGATTACAAGTAATTCTTCTTGAGGTCTTGTAACTTTCATATATTCAAAATTGTGACAGACAGCCACAAAGGAACTATCCATTGTCAAACTGTGGGAAAGAGATCTGACTGTAGGGGAGGACACAGTTGATTGGAATGCAGTATGGGATAACATTTTTAGATCGTCCAAAAACCCAAATCATCAGTCAATTCATTTTAATATGTGTCATAGGACATATTGGACTCCCCTTAAGAGATATCGTACTAAAACCATCCATAGCCCTTACAGCAATCTCTGCCCTCATCAGCAAATTGGTACTTTCTTGCACATAATTTGGGAGTGTGAAAAGGTACATGAATTTTGGGGCAAGATATCCACCATCTTGTCAGATATTGTGGGGCAAACGATACCTCTTGATCCCATAGTACCATTAGTTAATGATGACTGTAAACTTGGTCTCTTGGAGAAACAAAAGAAAATCTGGCTTTCTGGCTAAACTGCAGCAAAGAAAATGATAGCCTAATGCTGGCTCCCCCCACACACCCTTTGTGTGCAAAGGTGGCTAGCTGTATACCGTGATATAGTAATGTTAGAACTGTCCACTGCTAGATTTCATAAAGCAAGGGCTATAAAGATTTCCAGTCTCATGAATTCTCAACCTTGAGATTTAGACCCTCATAAAATAGCCTGTATGCATTTCAGGTATTTGCTATTGTCACTGTTGTATAGAAGTATTAGCTAGGTATTATGTCTGTCTCGCTTGTAATATATGTAATATTATATTATGGTTTCCCTCTGGGGGTTTTAATTTTTTTTTTTTTAACCATACTTGACTGTAATTTCAAGTCTTTTGTGTGATAATGCTTTTCTGTAAGTGGGACCGCTGGGGGTGGGAAGGGGAATTGTCAATAAAAATACAAATAAAAAATTGATCAAAAAAATTACCGACAATATGTTTACCACTTACTATGTTTTAATACAACTATTTATTAGAAATCTCTTGCCTACCGCAATTGCACCTGTCTTGTCTAAGTGCAACTGCACCGCTGTCATTTTGATTTTCACAATGTGTGTATTCCTTTGTAAGTGCTGTGAACAGAATGAAAGTTTCTTTGTGAAACGAAGTTTCGTTACATCGTGTACTGTACAGCATATGGTTTGTAATGACAAATAAACCTGACTTTGACAGCTAGCTAGCTACCTGCTGATCCAGCCCTTCCTAACGTTAACGTTAGCTAACTTACTATCCTCACCGAAACTTTATAAATGATATCTTTCATGCTGGCCCTGACAGACCCATTAATCTGCCCCTGGCTGTATACAACCTGCTCTACATGGTTGGACTTGAAATGATCTAATTAAATCAACCTTTACTGTCCAAGTAATCACATGCTGTGTAGTTCTGCACTAACTCTGTGTGATAATTGGGGACATCTTGGAGTCAGTGGGGGCTGCAGTTTTGCCAGATGACAACTCACAGTACAGAGTGGAGAGCAAAGGACGAGCCACCTACCTACAACTGTGAGCACCGAATCTCTCTGCTCCAGGTCTCATTGACCATGATTCTATTTATGCCAGAAAGCACAAAAAATAAATGGCTAAATTACATGGGGTGGGGAGGGGGGGGGGGGGGGTGTAACCAAAAAAATGTGAAAAAATGACCGTTGGACAGTGCTGGACGCAATGTTCTTAAGGATGGTAGGACAAACAAAATTAAATTGAACACATCACAAATACTTAATTGTGTGCAACATGTCTATAATTTTATTAAACAAATCCAACTATTTTATTTATTTAGTAAATCCAACTAGTAAACTATTGGAGTCTACTTAATAATACTGTGTGAAACAATTAGCCAACATTTTTAGTGTGTGTTGTACAGTTATATATCTAGTGTTGGGCAGAGATACTACCTTAACTAGCCTACGTTTAACTAGTACGATGTGTGTAGTTTTTATTTATAAAATAATGTAGATACAACTGTAGGCTAGCTGTATTGGCATAAAAGTAAAATTGTTAGACCAGCATCATTTGTGGGCAAAAAAAACCCCAGTTTAGATTTAAAACACAATTGTACATCGGATATTGAAAGCGAAACCTAAAGCGGACCAGATTGTGTCACCACCACTGTTGTCTTACGCCAATTGCATTGGACAACATCCCAGCTTTTAGATTTACATCATTATTCATCAGATATTTAAAGTGAAATTCCCTGCATAAAATGACTCAATTTATTGTGACACTACAACTGCTGTGCCCCATATAAAATGCAAGTTATCGTGTTGCTATCACATACTATTGGACATCTACGTGACCGTTTATGTTGATGTAACAAAATTCTCAACAGCAGCAGTGGTCACATTTCACTATAATCAATTGTACCTGTCTGTCAGAGGCCATCGGGAAATGGGATGGAAAATGGGAAGAATTAGACGCATTTTTTTAAATGACACGGCGATCTACCAGAATGGCCTCTGCGATTGACAGGTTGATCGCGATCAACATATTGGACACCGCTGGCCTATAGCAACGAAACAATAAGCAGTACCAAAAAATCTTTTAATAACTTTTATTTATGAGTCTCCATGTGATCCTGTATGCCAAATCTAGATGTGACTGTACAAACAGTCTAGGAGGAGTTTTCAAGAATATATTTTGTAGAAAATTCTAAATGGTGCGAAATCTAATCAGGCACAAATGGGCGGGTCTATATAGACTGATTTTCCTTGATCCAAGGAACACCTGAAAACAATTTTTTCCCAAGACTATATGGTTAGGAAGTTATAAGTCATAATGTAAAAGTGATTTTAGCACCACCATCTGGCTAATCTGTATATTTTTATGTTTTATTCAGTAGTGGGTGACATTTCCAAACTATCGCCCAAATTTGGCAGGACTAACCCTTATCATTTTTGAGATCCAGACACTATTAGAGTGGAATAATAATAATAATAATAATAATAATAATAATAATAATAATAATAATAATAATAACTAGAAAGGTTACAATTCCTGAAGGAATTGTGTGGGCTTGCTTTGCTGAAAATCAATACCAGAATACTTGAAGTAAGGATAAAGTCTGAAGTAACTTCCACTGTCCTCAAGCCTCAATACATTTCAATGAGGGCGCATAGCTCAGAAGTCTAGAAAGAGTCAAAATTGAAGGAGCTGTGATGAGTTAGAAAAGTGCAAAAATATTGAATATTTCAAAAATCTGAATTCAAGCAACAATGTCTGTTTTGAATACAATTCAATAGTTAGCTAGCTAGCTAGCCAGCTAGGATAACAAGCATGCCTTGAGACCATTCTGACCTAAAACCCAGAATTTTAATTTTGGCTAGGTGACAAGTGACGGCGACCTTATCATAAAGCTAACTGGCATTCAAACCCGGGTTCAGATGGACTTGGAGAAACGCTATGTCTACACTGTGAGACCGTAACATTTTAAAAAGCAAGACAGAGCTAGGGAGATTAATTTGATTGAGTTATGGTTTCATGTAGTTTTCTTAAATAATGTAATGACAAAAGTGACCAAAATTGGTGCTAATTGTATGGTATAAAACGAGAAGGAACTATTTTTCTTGTAAGTAAGTAAATTTTATTCATAAAGCACATTTAAAACAACTGGCGTTGACCAAAGTGCTGCACACAAATAAAACGCAAATAAATAATACGCAAATAAAAAAAAGCGCTACCCTAAAATTTCTTCTTACCGTGAAGAGTGCCTGACCCGCAACCATAGTAATGTGTTAACACGGCAGCACAATTATATCGGCAAATACCACCTTTGGAAAAAAGGCTATATGCTATAACTGCACTTAGATCAAACCTACTAGACTATGCATCACAAAAAAGAACATTCGTCAATCTCGCTCAATTTGTTTATAGTAGGCTACCTTCATAGCACGGAGTGTTTTAAACCATATTGCGCTGCACCCCCTTAGAAATAAAAGGAAAAGAAAAATTAAACTGTAAACAGGCTACATGTAAATTTAAAATATAAACCCACTAGTCTGACTTTGAAACTTTGGGCCTAAACAGGCTGATGTTTTAGTTAATAAAATTCAAAAGTGATTTAATTAGGCTAAACATCCAGTCAGAACTAGTGCCTTAATAGCCTACTAGTTCAGTAATTTAGTATCATTTTCTGGAGCCTACGAGAGTAGCTATACTTGATGTAGCCTACTAAAAGTTGTAAAGAAGTTCAAGAATAATTAATCTGTAGTTAGTATATTAGTAAAGTTAAGTGAGTACCAGCCATGTTCTTGGGTTAATGAAACTGTCTGCACAGGCGAACGTGTTATTATTGAGAAATCATTGAAAATGTATGGAAATAGGACAACCTTATTCCTGAACTCCCCTCAGTGCCAGAAGAACATCAGACAACCCAAAAATACATCCCAGTTCAAGTAAGCTTCATGTATTCACGCCTCTTTGTATATTACATTACAGGCATTTAGCAGACGCTCTTATCCAGAGCGACTTACACAACTTTTTACATGGCACTTTACATTGTATCCATTTATACAGCTAGATATATATACTGAAGCAATGCAGGTTAAGTACCTTGCTCAAGGGTACAACGGCAGTGTCCTTACCCGGGATTCGAACCTACGACCTTTCGGTTACAAGCGCAGTTCCTTACCCACTGTGCCACACTCCGTCCATACGTATATATATGAAGTTCCCAATATGTCATTGTCCACTCCTAAATCCTTTGGAACTGCTCAGGTGTCTGAACCATTTGTACTGGTCGGGATGGATCTTACGGGGAAACTGACAGGAACTCCAAGAGGTAATATGTAGGCTACATATGATTGACTGAAATACAAAGTGGGCCTAGGCATATCCACTAAAGTCTAAGCAAGAGCAGGATATAGCATAATGCATTGTGGATTTTGTCTATAGGATTGAGGCTCTTAAAATAATTCTCACTGTTTGAGGAGGGGAATTTGGGAATAAGGTGCTTTCCTATTATCCTACGTGAATAGCCAGTTTTAAACTGAAAGGAACTTTGACAAGATGGACCCAATAGGGTTCTACAGTGCTCCTATTTTAGGAGCATTTGCTCCTGAAAATTTATGTGTGCCAACAGGAAAAAAAATTTAGGAGCACATCGACTAATTAATATGCATTAGTGTGCTCTTAAAATTTTCAACAGAGGAGCATGTGTGGCCCTTGGAAAGAATTGTTAGCGTACAGCCCGGCCCAATAGTCCATCTTGTCAAATATTATATAGCCTATATATATATGTGACGGGTGCTGGAGAAAAGGTCCGCAAGTCGCAAATCTTGAAATCGTGCTAGGATGCAAAAAAGGTTTTTTAATTTTTTTTGTTACTGTTTTCCTTTTTTTTATATTACGAAAGTTAAAGTGTTGAAGAAGTCACTCAATAGAATAAACAACATTTTTAGGGTCACTAAATATTTATAATTTGTCAGCAAAGTCGGCTTGTTTTAGTGATTCTTACAGCCGGGTTTTGGAGGCGTGATGGGGGTGCAGTTTAATTAGCATGTTTGATTTTGTTGGCTATTGTCACTTTGTTTCGGTCAAGCCACCGCCCATAATAAAGCCGTGTGGTAGTAGCCTATGTTTGTTTACTGTGTGAGGTTGCTAAAATGGCGGACGCTCAATCAGTAGGTGAGAGTATAAGCTTTCTAACGATGTATAACATGTCTAATTTTGCTTTTGGAATAGCGTTTTATAGGTTAGCGTAATCGAACATTTTCTTACCATGGCATTCGCTCTATATGGTAGCATTAAAAGACGTTGCACCTAACGAAACGTTGTCAACGATTTTTCGTAATTCCTTGGAAAATACCATTATTATTGAGGACTTCTGGGCATAGCTAAGCCATATGTTTGCTGATAGACCTATCTGACATCGTTTTCTGGAGCAAAACAGAAGCGGATATAACTGTCATTGATTTACTGTCTCTGTCTCCATCTACTGAACATAGATAAGATTTCATCATTGCTATGTAAGTATTACTGCTCAAAATATTTCGGTTATTACGTTATTTTAGAAATTGAGTGTCTTTAAATAGGTTAGTGGTATTATGTAATGTGGATATTTCACACTGTAATGTAAGCGTTAGTTAGTAGTGTAATGGTTTTTGTGACGCATACAACAGTGATGAGGAGAGTGTTGAAACATTGCCAAAACGTGGTGGACGGCTGAAAAATGTTTTTATATCGTCCCATTCCCATACAAGAAAACATAGGAGTGTACAGAGTATATAAATAGGCTACATCGCTCTGGATAAGAGCGTCTGCTAAGAACCTATAATGTAATGTAATGTAATACATACAAGAGTTAATTATTACACATTTAGGTACTGTGCATCATTGTGTGACTATATGTTTGCATTATGTTTAAATTATATCTATGTTTCATCTTAAACCTTCATAAGGGGCTCATATGCTTTACAATGGACAAAAAGCATTATATTCCTTTTTGGAGAGATTTTGGATTTGTTTCTGGACCCTTAGCTATTTTAGACCAGTGTTAATAATTTAGACATTGTGGGTAGATTTGGAGATGCTGGGTACACTGCTTAGTTTTTGCTTCATAGATCTTTAGTAGTTCTACATATCCACCCTTAGATTTTATAAACTTGTGGTCAAGAAGTTTTTGATCCAGGACATGTATACTTTAACCCGCAATCTCCCAGTATGTCATTGCGAACTAAAAAAGGAGCAAATTCATTTTAGATTTTTTGCCTTGACCATTGCATTTGTGGCACTTTATTTCTTACAAAATTATGAATGTAAAGTAATCTAAGCTAGTATTATAAATGGTACAAATGTATTGCTTCATTTAAGACATTTTTCTAGTCTCTGTGGTGTTCACATCTGGAGTTATAAAGCTTTAAATAGGGTAACCCCTAAATGGGCAAGGATTTACAGGTACTCTAGTGGGGGAGTGGTTGGGGTGGAGTTAACTAGCTATTGTTCCCACCCATTATCTCCCTGTGAGAAGTGTGAAAAATTCAAGATCTTTCAAGGGGATTTTCTCTGCTACTTGATTTTAGGAGTACCAACATTCAAAGAAGCATATCTTCTTCAACTATTTTCAATGTATGACACATCATTTGAAAGTTTATAATCTGCACTTTCGTAATCTGTAAAAAAGTGAAAAATGACCTTGCCCTACTTGCGGACCAAAACACCAGCACCTGTCACATATATATATATATCAGAGGAGGCTGGTCCATAGGGGCAGAGGAGGTTGCTCCTCCTCTATTTTTGAGAGGCAAGAGGGAGATCAAAATTTAAAAAAGGGTAATTGGTTGAAATAAACCATTACCAAATCTCAGTATCATTTATAAAATATTTTTTCTCTCCTGCTGTCCTCCTTAGGGTGGGATCTCTTATATCAATTTAATGTAATTCATTTTTTTTCATGCTAATCTGTTATTGGCCAAAACACGTAAAATGATGCTCCAAGGGAGGACGTCCTCCCTAACCAGTCAACAACCAGAATATAATATTGACATCGCGTTGTTGCAATGATAATTTCCAAATTTCTTCTTCAATTCTCTACCACTGTATTTTATTATAACGTGCAAATTGCGAACTACTTTTAAAACACAAAATAAAATTACATTTTATTTAAGCCTTTTCAACCAGAGGAGGCTGGTCCATAGAGGCAGACGAGGTTGTCCAAATTTCCTTTATTCAGATTTACATTCCCTTTTTTTAATCGAGCAGTGGCTAGCTACTTGCATTAGCCAATGCAACAGTTAGCTTGTTGTAGCAGCCCTGAGGGACTGAGCTAACGGCGAGAATGGATTTTGAGGTGAGTGGTGCTGCTATTGCTAACGAGGCAATTAACGGCAGCGTAAGTGAGGGGGTCACAGAGAGACATGGACACAGATAGTGGGATGGGGAAGAATATCTTGTGGATTACTTGTTGTCACAGCCAGTTTGGATTACGCAGAAGGTGAGGATCAAGACTGCTGGACGACCAGCTCCACAGATAACCATGATGAAAAAATGCTAATTCTAGTGACACATTATGCACACAGGAGGTTCATTCCCATCCAGAGCCCGCAGTGATTAGATGTGTCTTTCCTTCTCGTTCACCTGGCCCCTTTTTTATATTCATCCTTTGTGTTGTAATATGATATGTAAGGAATAAACCACGACAGGCTGTCCCGTTATTGGAAAATAATGTAAGGTCGCTTAACCAGCCCCAAAGTAGGCTACATTATTTTCCAATAACGGGACAGCCCGGAGGGGTTATTCCACTTATACAGCGGGTTACCAACAATGACTATGTATGGTTACTTTTATATTTATTGATTTTTTCGATTTAATCAGCTGAAAGTGAAATATTCTTCCGCAGGCGTTTGGGCATATTATTTTACCGTTGTCAAGCAAAACTCTGGTTGGTAGTTCCATTTGCACCGTTGTTAAGCAAAAACCTCTGGTCGTTAATTCTATGAAAACAATGATTCTATCAAGAAAAAAGAGTTCCTTCTCATTTTATACCATACAGTTAGCACCAATTTTGGTCATTTTTGTCATTACATTATTTCATAAAATTGCATGAAACCATAAGTCAATCTAATTAACCTCCCTAACACCGTCTTGCTTTTTAAATGGTGTGGTCGCACAGTGTAGACATAACGTCTTTCTAGGACCCTCTGAAATGGGTTTTGAACGCCAGCTAGCTTTATGACAGGTTCGCCGTCACTTGTCACCTAGCCAATATGTGACAGGTGCTGGTGTTTTGGTCCTCAAGTAGGGCAAGGTCATTTTTCAGTTTTTTACAGATTATGAATTGTGCAGATTATAAGCTTTCAAATGATGTGTCATACATTGAAATCTGAAAATAGTTGAAGAAGATATGCTTATGTGAATGTTGGTACTCCTAAACTTAAGTAGCAGAGAAAATCCCCTTGAAAGATCTTGAACTTTTCACACTTCTCACAGGGAGATAATGGGTGGGAACAATAGCTAGTTAACTCCACCCCAACCACTAGAGTACCTGTCAATCCTTGCCCATTTAGGGGTTACCCTATTTAAAGCTTTATAACTCCAGATGTGAACACCACAGAGACTAGAAAAATGTCTTAAATGAAGCAATACATTTGTACCATTTATAATACTAGCTTAGATTACTTTATATTCATAATTTTGTAAGAAATAAAGTGCCACAAATGCAATGGTCAAGGCAAAAAATCTAAAATGAATTTGCTCCTTTTTTAGTTCGCAATGACATACTGGGAGATTGCGGGTTAAAGTATACATGTCCTGGATCAAAAACTTCTTGACCACAAGTTCATAAAATCTAAGGGTGGATATGTAGAACTACTAAAGATCTATGAAGCAAAAACTAAGCAGTGTACCCAGCATCTCCACATTTACCCAAAATGTCTAAATTATTAACACTGGTCTAAAATAGCTAAGGGTCCAGAAACAAATCCAAAATCTCTCCAAAAAGGAATATAATGATTTTTGTCCATTGTAAAGCATATGAGCCCCTTATGAAGGTTTAAGATGAAACATAGATATAATTTAAACATAATGCAAAAAAAATAGTCACACAATGCTGCACAGTACCTAAATGTGTAATAATTAACTATTGTATGTATTTCTATACTCTGTACACTCCTATGTTTTCTTGTATGGGAATGAAACGATATGAAAACAATTTTCAGCCGTCCACCACGTTTTGGCAATGTTTCAACACTCTCCTCATCACTGTTGTATGCGTCACAAAAACCATTACACTACTAACTAACGCTTACATTACAGTGTGAAATATCCACATTACATAATACCACTAACCTATTTAAAGACACTAAATTTCTGAAATAACGTATATAACCGAAATATTTTGAGCAGTAATACTTACATAGCAATGATGAAATCGTATCTATGTTCAGTAGATGGAGACAGAGACAGTAAATCAATGACAGTTCTATCCGCTTCTGTTTTGCTCCAGAAAACGATGTCAGATAGGTCTATCAGCAAACATATGGCTTAGCTATGCCCAGAAGTCCTCAATAATAATGGTATTTTCCAAGGAATTACGAAAAATAGTTGACAACGTTTCGTTAGGTGTAATGTCTTTTAATGCTACCATATAGGCTATAGAGCGAATGCCATGGTAAGAAAATGTTCGGTTACGCTAACCTATAAAACGCTATTCCAAAAGCAAAATTAGACATGTTATACATCGTTAGAAAGCTTATACTCTCACCTACTGATTGAGCGTCCGCCATTGTAACAACCTCACACAGTAAACAAACATAGGCTACTACCACACGGCTTTATTTATGGGCGGTGGCTTGACCGAAACAAAGTGACAATAGCCAACGAAATCAAACATGCTAATTAAACTGCACCCCCATCACGCCTCCAAAACCCGGCTGTAAGAATCACTAAAACAAGCCGACTTTGCTGACAAATTATAAGTATTTAGTGATCCTAAAAATGTTGTTTATTCTATTGAGTGACTTCTTCAACACTTTAACTTTCGTAATATGAAAAAAAGGAAAACAGTAAAAAAAAAATTAAAAAACCTTTTTTGCCTCCTAGCGCGATTTCAAGATTTACGACTTGCGGACCTTTTCCCCAGCAGCCGTCACATATTAAAATTCTTGGTTTTAGGTCAGAATGGTCTCCCGGTTAGCTAGCTAGCTAACTATTGAATTGTATTTAAAACAGCGGTTACTATAAACGCAATCGTTCACAAACATACAGATGAAAATGCATCCCGTAGCCCTGAGTTAAATGCGGAACGCCTATTCTACTGTCCAAATAAGGGACGATTCCGATTTGCGCGATGGCTGGCAACCGTAAATAAAGCTAGCAACAGTAACTAGAAATGTGATTCAACGTTGCCATCAATTGTGAAATTGGACATTGAAAAGGGAAGGGGGTGTAACAACAATTCAAAAGCGAAAGAATAATGTTGCTGTTTAAACTGCTTTAGAATGCTGGATTTTGTAGCACATTGATTTTAGAACTGTTTAAAGGCCGAGGTGTCCCTTTACTGAGAAATAATGCCCTTCCTTGGACCAATCAGAATAGAGTATTCAGCCAAGCCGTTGTATAAATGATAATATGATATTTGTTCCTTATGGAAGATGGGGATAAACCTCAGGTGCATTACTTACCTTAGTTGTATAGTAAGTTTGCATTAGGTTGCTATTTGGATTATTGCTACATTTGAACATAATAACATAACATAACTTGAACATAAGAAAGTAGAGATAAGTAGCCAACTAGTGTAAAATAACATGACGCCATGGGTTGGTTTTCTTTCTGTCCTCCCCAATTTTTTGAGTCACCAGCCGCCACTGATATATATATATATATATATATATATATATATATATATATATATATAAATACACACACACAAATATATAAGCAGACTAATATAGGATACTTTCTTAAAATAAGAAAGTGTACTTGGTTCATTTTTGGACATGTATACACATCAGCAAAATATACTTAAGCTTATACTTGAATTCCTTTGCAACCTTTAGTACACCAAGTATTCTCAAGTAGGCTGCAGAAATAATAAAATACTTAATTAGTAGTAAGTCACTAGTGCTCGGAGAATGTTTAAGTTTTAATGTTATTAACTAAAACGAGAGCCAGTTTAGTCACAAAGGTGTCAAAATCAGACTAGTGGGTCTATATCTAACGTTAACATGTAGCCCACAGTTTAAATATAATTTAATTTTTTGGTAAGAGGTGGTTTTATGGTTTTAAACACTCCGCGCTATAATGGCAATATAAATAGAAGTGTGTGATTGATGAGTGTTTTTATGTTTTATGCATGGTAGGTTTGATCCAAATGCATTTACAGAATATAGCATTTTTTCCCAAAGATGGTATAATCGTGCCGCCAACACATTACTACGGTTGCAGGTCAGGCACTCTTCACGGTAAGAAGAAATTTTAGGATAGCGCTTCCGATATTGCTTGTGTCGAAAGTGCTGCGACGGAAACAACGATAGATTTACCAAGGAGCCACATCTGTCCAAAATGTAAACAAGTAAAGCAATCTTCACGGTCGGGGAAAATTTTACGACAGCGCCACTCAGCGTGTGAACACCACGAACGGCGGTGGTGTAACAGTTATTGGCTCATTACTATCTGATTGTGGCGAAAACCGTCGGTGAAAACTTGCTAGGTTAACAGCAGTTCTACGGACATTAATTGCGAGTGCGTGAGCTAACCATGGCTAGCCTACCGAGCGCTGGCATGCTAGCTAGCATATTCGCTGATGTTTAGCTGAGAAACATAAATTGAAGATAACTGAACATAAGTACCTTCATACATATAACGCAACGAAATAACACAGTACAGTCACGGATGGAAATTAAGCTCCGTAAACATTTGATAATAAATTATTAAACATAATGGCAGACAGCCAGCTTACCTCGAGTTTGTTCAGAAATCAATTTAAGTGATGGGCAAGAGAAGTAAGCCTGGACTGTCAATCACACTGTGTTCACGCCGATCTGTGGTTCGGACCATGAACTCTATGGTTTTGGCGACGCCCACAAACCATAGACATATCCACAAATGGGCGTCAAAAACATTTTTTCCAGACCATAGACCGTATAAAAATAGTTCAAGACCCCCCGCCCCCCCGCCCCAATTTCAAAAACACACTGGATCTACATCTACACAAATCACAAATTACCTATTTTGGATTCAAAACGGCGAATTTCGGCGAAAAGCGACTAGTTTGCAGGTATGTTAAAATTAATTTTAAACAAATGTTTTAACTAGTTGTTTTAATGTTGCCAGAATACTCGATACTGATTGGTCCAAGGGTGTGCATTCATTTTCAATAATGGACACCTCGGCCTTTTAACAGTTTTAAAATCAATGCGGTTCTAAGAACTGTACGTTATAGCTTGAATTAGGGTTGCCAACCGTCCTGCAAAAAAATACGAAATCGTCCCTTGTTTGGACTGTAGAATAGGCACTCTGTATTTAACTAATGGCTTTGGACAGAATTCAGTAGTTACACCTAACTAGCAAGCATAACGCTGCCTTGCAAAACAGAGCTATAGGGAGATAAATGTGATTGAGCTATGAATTACAATTTTCTTAAACAATGTAACAACAAGAAGAACCTAAATTAGTGCTAATTGTATGGTATAAAATCGAGAAGAAACTATTTTCTTTCCTGATAGCATCATTGTTTTCATAGAATTAACAACCAGAGGTTTTTGCATATCAACTGTCCAAATAGAATTTTCAACAAGAGTTTTGCTTGACAATGGTAAAATAATATGCCCAAAGGGCCCAGAAGAATATTTAAATTTCAGCAGATTAAGTCGATAAAAATCAATAATGTTAAAAGTCACTAATATATAATCATTGTTGGTTACAACTGTATAAGTGGAATACACCACTAGGGCTCTCTCGTTATTGCTAAATAATAATGGGACAGCCTGTTGTGGTTTATTCCTTACATATTCACATACAATATCACCAAATTACCATTTCCTAGAGTGAGAAATATGTTTGGTTTTTATGTTTTGCAATGCTCCAAATAATTTCCACATTGTTTTCCCATATTTAATGATTTACTCAGTGTTTATATTATGCATTTTCCATATTTGTATTAAAAAAATGTCAGCGGGCGAAAGAGATAACACAAAGTAATTTTTATTTCCAAAGACTTGAGACCATTTTCAGTAGTTGAGGATGAAGGATTTCGAAAATTTGTCAACATGCTGGAGCCCAAATATCACATTCCGTCCCGTATACATTTCAGTAAATCTGTAGTTCCTGCCATGTATGAGGATGTGAAAGTAAAGGTTAAAGAAGCCCTCCAGAAGGCTGAGAGAGTCGCGATAACCACAGACGGCTGGACCCCTCGTGCTACCCAAAGCTACATAACCATCACAGCCCACATCATCAACCGCCAGTGGGAGTTTTGTTCTCCAAACGCGCGCGATGTTTGAATCACACACTGGCCAAAATATTGCTGAGGTGCTGAAATTGGCTGTTAATTAATCGGAGCTTGGAACAGCAAATCAGCCCACTGCCGTTGTTACAGACAATTATAGAAACATGGATGTAGCAGTGACAGAGGCTGGGCTGGGACCGCACATCAGGTGTTTAGCCCACACTTTAAATCTGGGAACCCAAGCGGGACCGGGGGTTCCCCGCGTTAGCCGTTTGTTGGGCCATGTGAGAAGGATTGCAGCATATTTCCCCAGAAGTAGTACTGCCACCGCAACTTTGGTGTCAAAACAAAAACTGCTCGGACTGCCACCACATAAACTTATGATTGACTTATGCACCCAGTGGAAAAGTATGCTGGATATGTTAAATCGCTACCTCGAACAGCAGGCAGCTGTGACAGCAACTCTTGCCAGCCCAGAACTGCGACGAAACACACGGGACATTGATACTGTGGATGGCAATGATATCAGTAATGCAGGGGACATTGTGAAATTGCTCAGTCCTCTCAAAACAGCGAACAAAGTGTTGAGCGATGAAAAAAACCCGACAGTGTCACTGATATTACCACTGACCTACATGATTGAACAGAGTATGGTATGGTACATCACAGCAGTAAGCTGGGCATGCAGATTTTTCCTATATAACATACGCAGAATCCGCCCCTTTCTCACCACCTACTCAACCCAGCTCCTGGTCCAAGCAATGGTTCTATCCCACCTGGACTACTGCAACTCTCTTCTGGCTGGACTACCGGCATCTGCCACCAGACCCCTGCAACTCATTCAGAATGCTGCGGCTCGTCTGGTCTTCAACCTCCTCAGACACTCCCACGTCACTCCCCTGCTCACTACCCTCCACTGGCTGCCTGTTATAGCTCGCATCAAATTTAAAACATTGGTCCTAGCATACCAGGCAGTCAAGGGATCAGACCCAGCATACCTCCACAAGATATTCAAACCCTACATGCCAGCCAGATCCCTCCGTTCTGCTACCTCAGGACGCCTAGCACCTCCCCCTCTTCGCACCTCCACTTCGAGAACACGTCTCCTGTCTGTTCTGGCCCCACGATGGTGGAATGACCTCCCTGTGGAGGTCAGAACAGCTGAGACACTGACCCATTTCAAACAACAACTGAAGACTCACCTCTTCAGGCTGCACCTCTCCCCATCCCTCCCTACCCCCCTGTAAATGACTGTAAGCTTAGGGTTGTAACTAGGCAGCTGTTTCGTAGGTGACTTAGGTGCATTAACTGTCTTAACTACTGCTTGTATTTTTTCCATAGATTGCGTTGTTGCCGTTCTCGTTGTGTTAGTGTTAATCAGTTTAACCTTCAGGGTCCAAGTTGAACTATGCGGTTGTTCCCTGCACTTGGACCGGTACTTCTCTCTAGGGGTTTCGTCATACTTGTTCCTGGTTATGGTTATACACTTTGTTGTACGTCGCTCTGGATAAGAGCGTTTGCCAAATGCCTGTAATGTAATGTAATGTACCCAACGAGAATGACTCAACTACAGTGGCCAGTATGAAGAGGGCGATCCTGGTGAAGCTTGTGGACAGGTACAGTGGGGATCTTTATGACTATCTTCTGGAGAGTACAGTTCTGGACCCAAGATTCTCTGCCTCATGTTTTTGAGGACCAGTGCGAGACTGTTTTCGAACAGCTAAGGGAGAAAGCACTGCAGCTGAAGCAGAATCAGGTATTTATTTATACAAATAAAACACTAGACATGCTTGTATGTAACAGGTACAATGTTGAAATGACATTAAATTGCTTATTTTTTAACTGCTGGTTAAGCTAGAAAAGATCTCCAGAAATTTGCTTAAATTAATTTTTGTCTGTTGTATCTCTTTATATGCTCCCCCTGGGACAAGTTATTAGCAAACATGTCATTAATTTCCACTGCTATGCAGATGACACCCAGTTGTATCTATCAGTTAAGCCTGATGAAGTTGTCCAGCTGTCACAGATCAAAGCCTGTCTTACAGATTTAAAGGAATGGATGACCCAAAATTTTCTCTTGCTAAGCTCCAGTAAGACCGAGATAATGGTAGTGGGGCCCAAGTCCCTGAGATGCAAACTATCTGACTATATGCTTAACATTGATGGAATCTCCATTACTTGAAGTTCTGTAATCAAAGATCTTGGTGTTACCTTTGATCCAGATCTTGCATTTGATATACGTATTAAAAACATCTCTAGGGTTGCTTTTTATCACTAGAGAAATATCTCTAATCTAATATCTCTAATTTCGGAAAATACTGTCCTTACATGATGCAGAAAAGCTAGTTCATGCTTTTGTTACTTCAAGATTAGATTACTGCAATGCTTTTTTTTTGTCTGGATGTGCAAATTCCTCTCTGAAAGGGCTCCTGCTAATTCAAAATGCAGCAGCTCGTATTCTCACTAGAACAAGGAGATTGGAGCACATCAGCCCAGTGTTAGCATCACTTCACTGGTTGCCAGTTAAATTCCGAATAGACTATAAGATACTACTTCTTACATTCAAAGCCATACATAGGCTTGCCCCTTTGTACTTAAATGATTTACTTCTTCCTTATATTCCCTCACAAATGCTCCGTTCGCAGGGTGCAGGCCTCCTTCTTATTCCTAGAATAGCTAAAAGTACCATAGATGGTAGAGCCTTCTCCTATCGTGCTCCCCTCCTGTGGAACAAGTTGCCTGCCCATGTTTGGCGCGCAGACACTATCACCTTATTTAAAGCTAGGCTCAAAACGTATCTTTTTAGTCTCTCCTATATTTGAGGGGCAGGAGTGGGTGGCGGGCATAGCTATAGAGTCTCTGGTGGACTAAGCAGTTAGTGCTGTCACTGGATCATCATTAGTAGTGCTGTGTTAAGCTGAACCGGTCATGGTCTGGTGATGACTGTCTCAAGCCTGCCCTCATGGCTGCGTTGGCCCCTGCGCCTCTGTTTCCCTTAGCTATGCTGCCATAGCCTTATTGGTTTTCCATTCCTTATCGCATGCAGGCATCTCTGTCTTTTCTACTCTGCTTGCTAATCTACCATTTGAACCCCTTAACAATGTTTTTTTTTCTTCTTCCCGTCTTCCTCGACTCTGGGCACCTGCCTGGAGCTCTAGCCCAAGTTTGCTGAGCACCAATCCCCCCGGCCCAGAGCTCCAGCCCTAGACCAGCTAGACCAGCTGGGCACCCCTGCCTCCTGCCACTGTTGATTCAGCTGTAGCACCAAGCCTGTCCCCGTCTGACCCTGCCACCCATTGGTGTTCCTGCCCATCTCTCTCCGTGACCGGAGTTACCTTTGCTTGGACTTAATTAATGTTGGATTGGCTGTTTATGAATTATAATTTATCTGTTTTCAGGTAAGCCATTTCCATAACAAACCGGTGCCTGCCTGCCCGCGGCAGATGGGTTCCCCCTCTGAGTCCGGTTCTGCTCAAGGTTTCTTCCTGTTATCAGTCAGGGAGTTTTTCCTTGCTGCTGTTGCCCTAGGCTTACTCTTTGGGGGCCGGTTGTCTGTAAAGCTGCTTTGTGACAAAGCTTCTTTGTAAAAGCGCTATACAAATAAAAATTGATTGATTGATTGGTGTGAGAGACACAAGCGAAGCTGAGCTGGACCACCCTCCTGCAAATAAGACAGCACTTGAGGACCTTCTTGAGGACTCATTCACTAGCATTCAGCCAGCAGAGTCCAACAGAGCAATAGACCAAGAGATAGACATGTATATGAAAGTGACCCCTCTCCCACTCATTGGCTGTCCACTGTAGTGGTGAAAAGAAAAGTCTCACATTTATTCCATGCTTGCACCTCTGGCAAAAGAATATTTCGTGGTTCCTGCTACCTCAGTTCCAAGTGAGCGTGTTTTTTCAACAGCAGGAGATATTGTGAACTGTCAGAGGTCTCAACTGCTGCCTGAAAATGTCGACATGCTGATTATCTTAAAAAAAAAAAACAAAAAAAAAAACATGTAATTGTTTTAGGCCAAAAATGTTGATGAGTTCCTGTGAAAACATTTAAACTGGGCATTATGGCCTGGCCAACTCAGGTGTTTCGTAGTTTGGTAATGGCTTTTCAACAAATGTTCAGACATTTGCCCCTCATCTTAATGAGGACATTGTTTATACATTAACGACATTCTGATTTATTAGGGGTCCAAGCAGCAAAGCTGGCGGAACCCTATTGTATCTGTTAGGATTAGTAGGGGTCCAAGCAGCAAAGCTGGTGGAACCTACTGTATCTGTTAGGATTATTATTATTATTATTATTATTTTTCTCTGCTAAAATGTCTGAGGCTCAGCAACCATAAGTCCTAGAGCAACCAAATTTGGTAGGCGGGTTCCTATGGCCCCCCACTACTCAGGCACTACAAATCACCTATGTCGGCCAGATGGTGGCGCTATAACAAAGGGTCATGCGTAGAAGGCCATAACTCCCACACCATAAGTCAGATCAACACAAAACTTCATCGACCTCTGCATCTGAACGTGCTCTACAACTTTGCTATTGGGACCACCTATGTCCGCCATATTGTTTGCCCGCCAATTGGACTTTTTTATTAGTTGCAGTGCGGAAGAGCTGGTAGCTCCAAATCTAAAGTGTTACGACATCTAGTAAACTTCTTTATGGCAAGCAGCTAGAAGACATACATAGCAACGCAACTAAGCAATCTGACACCATCGGGTCTAGTTTTTATCAGTGAGCGGAGGGTCAGAACTTGATAATGGACAATATTATCTATCTGTGCATTCATAAATTCATTGTGCATTCGGGTTTATCTTGTTGCTATGACAGAATACGATATTTGAGTGGTGAAAGAATCACCACTCAAATATCGTATTCCGTTGTTTACAGCGTTGTCGCCCTTTTTAGTACAGCCTGGCTTAATTGACAATTCATTTATTCAGTAGGGGAGAGTATAAGCTTTCTAACACTGTAGAACATGTCTGTTTTTCTTTTGGAATAGCGTTTTATCGGTCAGCGTAACTGAACATTTTCTTATCATCGCATTAACTAATGAAACGTTGTCAACGATTTTTCATAATTTTTTGGAAAATACTATTATTACTGAGGACTTCTGGCCATAGCTAAGCCATATGTTTGCTGATAGACCTATCTGACATCGTTTTCTGGAGCAAAACAGAAGAGGATAGTATCATTGCTTTACTGTTTCTGTCTCTGTCTGTCTCTTCTACTGAACACATAAAATTTCATCATTGCTATGTAAGTATTACTGCTCAAAATATTTCAGTTTGTTCCGTTGCTACCATAATATAACAGACTTTCTTGTGTCTACAGCTGCAGTTTCTCGCTGCAATTACTAATACTGAATATAAACAAAACATGCAATTTATGCTGTAGTCTGCCAATGTCGAAATAAATAGTATGGTACTCTGCGGGCAGCATGCAGGTAGCAGGGATGGCGAGTTGATATTTCATTTTTTTCAATGTCGTATTTATTATTAGAAATATGTATTATTATTTGAAATATGTATTATTATTCTATCTGTCTCTGAGGCACTCTGAAATGTGCATTCATTGCTATACTGAGCAATGGATTGGAAAATGTGTCTGACATAGTGTTACACGGTATACCGAAACTTCAGCACTTTTTCGGTACTTAAAAAAAAAAATTAATGAAACGGTTTGGTATTAGAATTTTCCAAATTTTCCGTTCGGTAGTTTTGTATCAAATGTAAAAGCCAGGGAAATGTGTCTCCCGCATTACTGATTGAGAGGATGAAAGGTGTAATTTGTCAGAATCTTCGCTAGATGGCAGTAGCAATTAAGGTAGCCAAGTCAGGTAATGTGCGCTTGTCCATTCCTCCTCGTTGATACAGCGCAAGCTTCGACTCAGTACACTTCAGTAGCAATAGGTGTTCTAATTTGTAAATATTTTATTATAGGAAGATGCTGTATTGTTATTAAAATATGCTGTTTTTACATCAATTTAAAACTGAAGACCTGTTTAAAGATGATTTAGTTTACAATTGTTTAATTTTGGAAATATATTTAATATATTTTTCTATTAGTGTTGTAACATTATAGGCCTATGCTTATTAATGTTGAACAGGCTTCAACTTAAAGGTTGTTAATAAACCAGGTTGTTAATAAACTGCAAATTTGAAAATGAGGTCAACCCTTGTGGACATTACGTTTCTGTTCTCTTAAGGTAATTTCAGTATCGTTAGGTACCGAGTATCGAATCAGTATCGTTTAAGTTTCAAGTATCGTTTCAGTATCGAGTATCGTGATACTAAACCTGGTATCGATATCAAAGTCAAAATTATGGTATCGTGACAACACTAGTCTCACGCCTTTTTTAGTCGCTGCATGGAAGTGCTGCAGCTCTACATACACGCTGGGCCATCTAAGTGTTACGACATGCCATCTAAGTGTTACAACATAGTAAAGGCCTTCACGGCAAGTGGCCAGGACACATCCATGGCGACGCAACTAAGTAATCCGACAGTGTCCCTTAGCACAAAATTGGCCAAAATTCGTCAATATTTTACACAATCATCATGATATTCAGTAGATATGTTGGGTGAAGGTATATGATCATGAGGACAAAACCATTTTAATAGTGCCAATGCTTGGACCCCTCCCAACGCTGCTTGCGGCTTTAATTCTTATTTTTAATTTTAGTTTCAAGAAGGTAGGGATCTGATTGTTAAAAAAAGCACAATTTTTTTAAGTTAAAAGATTTTGAGATTTTATTTTTGGATTTTGCACTCGAGTCTGCAGATTAAGGGAAAAACTTCAGGAAAAAAAGAAATGGTTTGAAAACAACTTTTTTGTAAATGTACATCCCTAAGAAGGAATAAATAAGAACTGTGAGATCTTAGCTTGTTTTCAGTCTTACTTTGTTGAATATATTGTGAGTGTATCGAACCGTGAGCCCTGAAACGTCTATCGAACCAAATCGTGAGTTGACTGTGTTGTTACACCCCTAGAAAACAATAATTTTTATAATATGAGGAATAATATATGATTCTTAATCAGAGGAAATGATAATTATGCAACGGCTAAATATAGTTAACAGTAACAGTACTACCTCTTAAAAAATGTTAATTTGTGTTATGAGTTAATGACAAGCTACTCTATATTACATGATTAGTTTGTTTAATCAGTCTCATAAAATTAAGTTATCAGTGTAATAACAATAAGGTCACGGAATTTGCTATTCCAGACCAACATACACACAACAAACAAAACACAACAACAAACAGCAGTAAAATAACTTAATCAGGTATTCCAAGTTTTACTCTATCCTATGGTTTCATGTCGGTGTTAAATAAAACTCATTTCAATACTTAACGGAAATAAAAGAGGAGGCCAGTCCTTAAATCCGTTAGGTGATGCGTCATCTCGTCAGCTGGTCCGAGGCCACTGTAGGTGTGTGTGGACTCCTGGAAGCCTTCTTTGTTGAAGTTGGGGTAGTGACAGGTTCCAGTCAAGGCGACTTTGGATGTGCACAAATCTTCCATTTGGGTCCAGCCACAAGGGAGGTATGGAGGAAAAGTATGTAAATACTTATTCCTCAAAACAGCTGTCGATGGGAAATATACCAGCTTGGTTTATTTTGCAGATGGTAGCAGGCCAACTGTTTCTTGTTGGTCAGGCAAAGTGCTTTGGTGCGCGCAGCAAAGTTTGTCGATTTCCTTAGAGGTGTTTGGTCAGGTTGACAAGTGTCTTAACCCTCAGAGCCCCTCAGAGTACCCAGTTATTAAGCTTTTTGGTGAGTTTTTATGCTCAAAAAGTCTCTGACACGACGGAATCCCATGTGTGTTTTTTTGGGCGCGCAAACATTTGATTGGAGCGGTTAATAAACATGGATAGATAAACCATTGATTACTGCTTTAATGTTTAGGTCTGTTAAATCAGGTTCAGGTCAGGTTAATCAGCCTCTGGAGTGTCATGTCAGTCCCATGGTCAGGATGCCAGAGGCCAAAAACGTTCATGTGTATAGTTATTCATCCTTACACTACATATATGGAAAGAGCATGTAATACTCTAATATCCCATTGAGATGTTCACATGAAAATGTCTGTTTGCTACATGTCCTTGGATGTTGCTGGCACCACAGTGACTGCCTCTCACTTTGCAAAGAGCCTGGGGGTGGTATTGGATGACCAGCTGGACCTCAAGAAGCACATTGAGGCAACATTACGGTCCTGCAGATTCCCCTTGTACAACATCAGGAGGATTTGGCAATACCTGACTACGCAACTCCACTCAGCTACTTGTCCAGGCTATGGTGACCTCCCATCTTGACTACTGCAACTCCCCCCTTGCAAGCCTGCCAGCTGGTGCTATACAGCCACTACAGATGATTCAAAATGCTGCTGCTTGCTCCAACCTTCCCAAGTTCTCTTACATCTCTCCTCTGCTGAGGTCACTCCACTAGCTACTGGTCACTGCCAGGATCATCAAAGTCCTAGCCCTCGCCTACACTGCAGCTAACAGGACAGCTCCTCCCTACTTACAGGATATGATTCAATCCAACACACCAGCTCAACCACTCTGCTTTGCGGCAGCAGGGCAACTTGCACCCCTTACCATCCGGGTGAATGGTTCTCACTGACTCATCTCTTCAGACTATAACTGAAGTAACTAACTATCACCACTCTATGGGGTACTCCCAATCTGGGATACTTTTTATCACTTAAATCCCCCTCTTTAATGCTACACATGTACCTCCTGTGCCACTTTCATGTTACATATACCTCCATCCAGCACTTATCCTTGTACTTTGTATCATTATCTTGATGTTGCAGCTTGTCATGCCTCCAAGTTTGACTTAGAATAGGTTAGGTCAGAGAGTAATGTTTACTGTGTGACTGGTCTTAATGTGTTCATGGCTGTTACAAAATGAGTATTGTACCTTATCGGATCTGTGTTTTGTAGTTGTTCCAAGGACCTGCGGTATACACTTATTGTACGTTGCTTTGGATAAAAGCATCTGCCAAATAAATGTAATGTAATGCTGATTCATAAACGGACACACCACCATCTCACAGTTCTGGACAGTATCAACATTTAATCTTATATTTTTGGACTCTGCTCACTTATAAATGTACTTTTCCCATGCATGCGTTCATACTCAGATTACATGAGACAAACATAAATGCACCCTAATGTTTCTATGCTTAGTAGTTAGGATTTTAATGCCACAAAGCTGAGTGAACCACACACTCCCAAGAGTAATTCTATATTTGACAGCATTGACTTCCAAACACCCAACATGTTTTCTGCTCTCTTCATACTAGCTGATATTTGGTAATGGGACAAGAAGTCAAAAAGTCACATTCCAAATGCTCATGTACAGATCATGTGAAATAAATACCTGAATTCAGAGAGTATCTTCTTAGGAAAAGAAAACCATGAATATATCCCTGGAGGTCACACAGAAATTGAACTATGACAGTTTATTTTTCATGAGAGATTTTTTAAATTGTAAATTGAGAGAAAGCATTCTGGGAAGCTATATTCCTCTCATTATAAACCACATAAGTCATAACACTGTATGTTACATGCATATACCAGAGAACATAAAAATACAAGGTGTATGTGTGGATATAACAGTTTGGTGTTTCCCGCTCAGTTTGAGGCATAGAAAAAGATGCAGATAGAGCACATACATCTCAGACGATCTCATGATGACATTGAAACTGTACCTCACAACATTCCATGGCATCCGGTAGACGGTCCAGCTTCCTGTATGCAACGGCCATATGGTACTGGCTCATGGCCCGATACTTCAGACTCCAGCCCTTGCCATAGTCATTCACCAACTCTGCTGCTTTACAGGGGAAGAACAGGGCCTTCTCGTAGTCCTGTAAGGACCAAAATTAGCATACATTAAGGTCAGTTCCACAACTTCCTGCAGGACCTATAACAACACACATTAGGGATTGTTCCTCGACTTTTTAAATTACTTAATGCAACAAGGACTGTTACAGTCACCATATAACAATACAACTGTGGTTTTGATTATCCACATAATTAAATTCATTCAATACGATGATGAGGTTTTTGTTACATGTTTATACCATTTTTCAGTTTATTTTTACATGAATGTTGCCTATTAAATAGCAGTCATGTTTGAAGAGCAACTGTAATGCCTTATATTTCTATCTATGCATCATCTAAAATGTGCCCTATTCGCCATACATTTCTCTGCCTGACAGAAGTTGTAGCCTACATATGAAACTTTAAGGCCAGTGAGAGCGGGGAAAGAGAAAGAGTTCTGAAAGTCAACGAAAGGTTTTGAAACTGAAAGCAGTCTGTTAATCTTCGGAATCCCTCTCTGAATTTCTACAGTGTGTGTAACCACTTATGGTACTTTTTAAAGCTAGCCCAAAAACTGCGCAGCTCCTTAATTCCACTTGTGATTTCATCTTCAAAGCAGCCCAGTAGAACAGGACACCCGCAGACCTGGCCACACCGACTGCTATGGGTACAGTATCCAGAAAAGGGCCCCAAGGTTCTATGACTGTTTTGCATTGTAACTTTAAGTTATATATTTTTTCACTTTTAACATAAGGACAGATATTTCACCTTAGTCAAATCACCAGAGAATGGCTGCAAGAGGACACATAGGGACCCCCTGTTGTGATGGATACATTTCTTCTATCCTTGGCATATGAGATAATGAAAATAGTAATTATTAGAAATCCCAAAGTAACTGACCAGCTCCACCTGCTGGAACCATCTAGAGCTTTTATGTTATCCATCCCATGCTTTCCGTCTCATCTTTTACACTCAATGTCAATGCGCACAAAATCACCGGTACTTACAGTGCCAACAAAGTTTTCACCACAATGATAATTTCTTATTTTCCTGTGCTAACTTACTTAAATGAGAAAATTCAAACTGTAATATGCTTTCATGGGATTTTTCTGCTTCTATATATGTAATATATCTAATGTCAAAATGAATAAAGTATTTAAATGTCTTCAGAATTATATGAAAACAAAAATTTGAAATGACTTGATAAGTACTCACCCCTGTTGTATCAATTACCTAAATTGGGTTAGGTGTATTCCATTTTCTTGAGCGATCACACTACATAAAATAATGAGGTCCACCTATATTGATTTCAAGTTCTTCTGTGTTCAGCTGCATGATTGCATAATAAATATGATATGAAATCCCACTCCTTGCTCATAAGGCTGTGTGCCCACTCCAAGCCGAACGGCGACTGTCTTCCTGCATTACAGCATCGATTTCTACACCCACAGTGACCTAATATGAAGATTACGGAACCATATGCTGCAAAGCTATTTTCTTGAAATAAAGGACGCAGTTACAATGAACTAGAGGTCGACCGATCAGTTTTACATATATCGAGCCAATATTAGCATTTTTCATACCATAATGGAATCTGGACCTAAGGGCTCCGATTTGGCATTAAAATTCTTTTTCTAATTTCACTCCTATTGTACACCCCTGGCACTCCCTCTAGCATCAATATTGGCATGCTTATACACACAGGGCCAGGTGATTTGAAACAATTTAGAAAACATTGGGTAGCACTGCTTTGGAATACAGCTTCTTTAATTTTGGTGAGGCAAGATAGCCTATATTGTTTGTAGTACAGTAACTTGGCGTCATTTTGATGTCAATACTTTTAATGGCAGGCCTAGATTTAGCCAGTTTGAATGAATGAGTTATAGACAGTGTTTTGTGGTTTTGTATGCAGGGCCCTCGTTTAGGGGTGAAAGGTGATGACAATTCTAGGGGCCCACAGCCCTTGGGGGGGCCCACAAAAACCCCAGTAGCCTATTATGTAGGCCCCCCTTTCTATGACTAAATTATTATGAATAGACCTAACTACTACTCATACTAATGCATCAGAGTTAAAACAAAGCCACAAAATCATGCAATATTGATGAAAGAAGTTTCTATTTTCCGAGCAATAACCCCCTTCTTTAAAAAAATGGTTTGGTCCATGGTTCGCTCCTCTTTTGAGAATTTGGGCGTAACGTTATTGCTCCCGAACTGCAGCAGCAGCCAGCAGGTTATTAATAGACAAGCGCAATGCCGAAACAGAAACATAAATCGGGACGCCAATAAAGAGTGAAGAAGAAGAAAAGCGAGGCCAGGAGCAGATCAGGAGCCCAGAATATAACAGATTTTTTTTCAAAGAAAGGTGAGAGTATTAAGCTAGCTGTACAGGCGCCCTGTGGCTGCCTGGGGCTTAGCCAACTGTTTTTACTCAAGAAACTCACTGTTGCATCATTTTCAAGTGGTAATTACAAGCTTTCTGTCAGTACAGTGGTCTAAAATAGCTAGGGGTCCAGAAACATATCCAAAATCTCTCCAAAAAGGAATATAATGCTTTTTGTCCATTGTAAAGCATATAAATGAGCCCCTTGTGTAATTAATAATTAATAATAATTGTATGTATTTCTATACTCTGTACTCTCGTATGTTTTCTTGTATGGGGATGGGACGGTATGAAAACAATTTTTAACCGTCCACCACGTTTTGGCAATGTTCCAACACTCTCGTCATCACCGTTGCATGCACCACAAAAGCTATTACACTTCTAACTAACGCTAACATTACAGTGTGAAATATCCACATTATATAATACCACTAACCTATTTAAAGACACTCAATTTCAAAAACAACATATTTAACCGAAATATTTTGAGCAGTAGGCCTAATACTTACATAGCAATGATGAAATTTTATCTGTGTTCAGTAGATAGAGACAGAGACAGTAAATCAATTTCAGTAGTCAAGGGAAGGTGGTGGAGAAACAGATGCAGACGCGACAGGCGAATAAAGACAAAGAGACAAATGTGTTGAAGGAGTTGAAATACTCAAACAAAAATGGACAATATTTAAAAACAACTCAACAGTAAAGTCGATTGTCTGCGTGTGTTGGTGGAAAATCTTGTTAAGGCAGAGGTAAAAAAATCAGTCAAAGAAATATGGGAAAGTATTGACCTGGAAATTGGTATGCTAAAATCAAGATAGGATATTCTTGAGACAAAAATACAGGCTAGTATCTCAAAACCATCTAACAAATTTGACCCTGATGTGTCAATTGTGGTGATGGGCCTACCTTATGATGACAGTGAAGATGTGACCAAAAAAATGAGGGAGTTGATGGAGGTCAGACTGGGATGTGAGCCGGTGCTAGAGCTCGTAGAGGTGGAGAGAACGCGGGCAATAAGAGCCGGTGTGGTAAAGGCCCGGTTTAGCGTGGTGAAAGACAAGGTGGCTATACTCCGGCTAAAGCATCAACTGAAGAGCAACCCTCGGTTTGAAAAAATTTAGCCTATATTAGTTTGAACACTATTTTTTTAACACTTTAAAATAAATTATATAGATGGTATAATAGGGGCACGATTTGAACATCAAAAGCTGCAATATTGCTTTGTTATTTTTTCTTGTTATTTACCGCTGGAGGGACCTATGAGAGGACGAAACTCCATTACTTTTTTTAGCCACTTGTTGGCTCAGGTGTATTCTCTGGACAGTTGATGCTGTTTATGTGTGTGGAGATTTCAACAGTCGTATTTCAGATAAGATTGAATGGGGGACAATATTAGTCTTCCACCAAGTGTTAGCCTGGATTCAACTACAAACAGCCATGGAGAGTCTCTTATTGAATTTCTTAGGGATTTTAAGTGCTGCATCCTAAATGGCAGACTAAACCCTGCAAACGATAACTTTAGATCTATATCAGCAAAAGGCAAAGCAGTGGTGGACTACATAATTACTCCCCATGACTGTTTGAATACATGCAGAGTTTAAGGTATTTACCTCATCCGATCTTGGAAAGTAATGGCTCCGATTGTATTAGTTCGATAGGGGACAGATGTAGATTACCTGACCATACGATTGTTGTTTTTAAAATTCAAAGTTTGTGATAGCATGGAGGATGGGTGCACTTCTGAGCTTGCTGTAATTCCAATTAAGAGTCTGCCTAGAGTGTTCCCTGACAGTTTCCTCTCTTCTGACAGGTGTCGTTTTGCTTTATTGGAGCTTATTATTAGACTTGAACATTGTCAGAACACACAAGCTAATATTGACATGTTATATGAATCATTATGTGATGTTATGTAAAGAAATGGTTAAATGTTTTCATGCAAAATCGGTTTATGGGAGTAAGGGTAATGCATATCTTAAAATAGGTAGATCTAAACTGTACTTGAATTCGGAGATCAAAAAACTATGGATTGATAGACGAACGGCTGAAAATGTGTTCCTAAAGTGTAAAGATCAAATGACTAAAAGACTCTTAAAGGAAAAATTTAGGCAAACTCAATTTGCTTTTGACAAGAGATTACGATTCTATAAAAGGAAATTCAGGAGAGGACAAGCTTTACACCTAGACTAATTACAATGCAGCAATCCACAGTCAACAGTTTTGGAACAAAATAAATAAATTGGGCCCTAAGAGATCAACAAAAATTCCAACGGAAATTGTATTAAGTAATGGTGATCCTGAGAATAAAAAAGAGCTTGTTCTTGGAAAATGGGAAAATGATTTTGCAGACTTTCAGGAAATCATATTCCACCGGTTTTTGATGATACTTATCTAAAAGATACATGTAATGCAAATTATGAGTTGGAGAAAACCATGAATCAATCTGGGTACATCCCAAATCAATTCCTGAATAATAATATCACACAGGAGGAAGTGTGTTGTTGACAAGGCAAAGTTAAAGAAAGCGTCAGGGGTAGAGGGAATCCCAGATGAAGTCCTAAAGTCTCCATCATTACTGGCGGTATCATGCTGTCTGTTCCAAACTTGCTTTGAATATAGCATCATTCCTTCTGTGTGGTATAGATCTATTATTAAACCAATCCCAAAGTCCGCTAAGAATAATCCAAGGGTTCCCCTTAACTATAGGGGCATCAGCCTTTTAAGTACTGTTTATAAATGATACTCTAACATGTTGAATAACCGGTTAATTCAGTACTTGGAAATGACAGAATATTTTGTTGATGAGCAGAATGGATTTAGGAAAAATAGAGCTTGCATTGATCAGGGCTGCGTTTCCCAGAGTCTCCTTAGCGCTATGTGTGTCGTAAGGTATACCTTAAGCTCTTCCTTTAGGTCTCGAGCTGTTTCCCAGCGTCTCCTTAGCTAAGGTATACCTTAATTAAGGTATACCTTTAAAAGGGTGGTCTGAGGCACCCGTAAGCTGTCCCTTAGCGCTGCGCTCCGGTAATCCTGTCACAGTTTTGCCTTATTATGCCAACATTTTGCTTTTCAAATCGACAGTTGTACTACAGTGCGCATCTAGTAGCACATCGGCATGCGAAAATGAGTTTAATATTAACTTTACGAAAAGTAATTATCCAATCAACGTGTCTGTGCATAGCACGTCGTGAGAATGTTGTCGTTTTACCTGTCTATCCCCATCATGATGGTAATTAAGTATAGGGCCTATCCATGATACTAATCCAATTTGTGAAAAGAAAAAAAAAGTTTTTTTAATTTATACGTAGTGGCGCTAACTTAGTATATGGCTTTTCTGACTGCATACCCTGTAGAAATTAGTTCGTTTGTGTGTGAGTCAATGATCACACTGACTTGGAACAAACCGCCGGTTTATTATGAATATAAAACCTGTGTGTGCAAAAACAACGTTGAATGAGTCTACTTGCATGACTGAACTAGAGCACGTTGATTGGCCTAGCCATAAACACACATACAGGTACAGTGGCTCATAATGGACCAACATAGCCAAATGATCTACATCCCCTTCCTTTAGCTCACACCTCCTATATAAAACAAAATAGCACTGGGTAAATATCAACATTACGGAACATTTTTCTTACCATGTTGTTTTACGATTTTCGGTAAGCAACCCAATAATGATATTCTTGGTTAAACTTAAGATTATCCAACAGCAAATTAAGGTGGATGAACAAATCACTTTAACAGGTAGACCTATTCATAAGGCACCCGGTATAGAATTCATCACGATCAATTTCCACAGACGCGCTTTTGCCTTTCATATACGATCATTTTTGCATTGCAGAGAAAAGTTCGCGGGAATCAGTGCAGTGCAGTGATATGCTGCTACAGTTGCCTATATATTGTGTGACAAAAACAAATTAACATTAGACCTTTGTTTCAATAAGAACAAAATAATTCACCCATATGTAGCCTATATCCTTTTCCCTGGGCTTCCAGGAAGTCCCAGACTATGGCTTATATGTCCCGATTGATGCTTTTTATTTTATCCTTTGTAGCCTGTATGTACGTATTTATTGAAACTATCACAAGGTCTCGTCTTAACGGACTCTTAAAGAGATTAGCAGATGATCTCTAGTAGGCATAGCTTCCTCTTCTGCAATATTAGATTGATGTAAAATGATTATGACAACACTTGTTATATTAAAACGTCATTCACAAGCCTTTACAAGTGAGACAATCGATTCGCTTGGCATCGATTGATAAACTTTTCAGCACCACAGTGAAGGCCAGCTCCAACTTACGATGTACCTTTGAGGTGTCCCTTAACAGTTGCCTTAAGGTATAGTCCGGGAAACACTCGTAAAAAAGCGGTTTCCCTTTGAAAGGTATACCTTAAGAACCTTCGTAAAACGTTAAGGTACATCGAAACTCGGAAACGCAGCCCATATCTATTCAGTATCATCTGTAATTTTGAGCCAGAATAGATGAAGGCAAATCTACATTTATTTGCTTTGTCGACTTCCAAAAGGCCTTTGATTGGGTCAAAAGAGATCTGCTTGCCTTCAAGCTTATTAAAGCTGGGATATATGGTAAATTCTATGAAGCAATTAAAACTTTATACAGTTCTTCAGTCACCTGTCTAGAGATAAATAACATGTTTACTGGATGGTTTCCTACTCCCTTTGGAGTCAAACAAGGTGACATTTTTTCTCCAACTCTGTTTGCTTTATATGTGAATGATTTGGCTCAATAAATTAAGGATGCAAACCTAGGTGTAAGTCTGGAGGATACAACACTTGGTGTTTTACTTTATGCAGATGATATAGTCCTTATTGCTGAATCTGGAGTTGACTTACAAAATATGTTAAACCTTGTGAATCTATGGGCTCTAGATGGAGATTAACAATAAATAGTAAAACCCAGATAATGCATTTCAGGAAAAAGGGCACAGCAAGAAGTACACAAAATATCACTTTTGGACCATCACCACTAGAATATGCTAATGTGTATAAATACCTGGGGTTTGCCCTGGATGAATTTATGACCTACGAGGTGGGGACAAAATCCCTAGCGACTTCGGCTGGGAGCGCATTGGGCTCAGTGATTAATAAATTGAAAGTGTGCAAAGATCTTGGTTATTCAACATATTCACAACTTTATGATGCCTGTGTCTCTCCTGTACTGAATTATGCTGCTGGCATATGGGGCTTTAAAGAATCCAAAAATGCCAAATTCTATTCAGAACAGAGCCATACGATGTTTTCTTGGTGTACATAAATCTGCTCCAGTTCTAGCTATTCAGGGTGATATGGGGTGGGTGCCTGGTCTTATACGACAAAAATGTGAGATGGTCTGACTGTGGACAGGATAACCAAAAAGGTTTTTATTTGGGATAAATTACACAACACCCCATGGACAAAAGAACTTGATGCAATTTTTGAGGAAGTTAATTTACAATATATTTCCAGAAATAACTTACGGTGTAATATTAACATGATTAAATATAAGCTTTTATCCAACTTTGAAGAAAGGTGGTCTAATGATATATTGCTAAAACCAAAATTAAGGACATATATTCATATTAAGCAAAACTATGGCCCTGAACCATACGTTATGACATACCTAACCAGAAGCCAAAGGTCCCAGGTTGTCCAGTTACGAACCGGTATCCGTCCTCTGGCTATTGAGGTAGGCAGATTTAATGATGTAGTTGAAGAAAAAAGACTATGTCTGTTATGTGATCTGGGTGAAATTGAAAACGAATCCCACTTTATGCTGTACTGTACATATTATGATGATCTAAGAGCACCAATTTTCCATGAAATGTCTAAACAAAATCCTGAAGTGTTTTGGGGGGGGGGGGGGTGATGAAAAATTGGAATGGCTATTTAAGTTTGATGTTTTTAAAGTGGCTACCTTTGTCTCAAAAGCCTGGAAAAGAAGGCAAGATGGATAATAACACCTATAATGAGGTGTTATTTATGTAATGATTATGTATATGTTGCAAAAACCTGGAAAAGAAGATAAGAAGGTTTGGTTATGGAGTCTACACTGTTTTGTACAGGACATATGTATCAGATATGTGTTTGTTGCATTTTAATAGGTTTAGGATTTACTCTGGATCTGTTATATACAAAATGTTGGTGTCATATAAGCCCATGTGGGCTGGGCATCAGTGTGATGCATGACACAATAATAAAATTAATTTATTAATTCATTCGGTACAATTCTATCCGCTTCTGTTTTGCTACAGAAAACAATGTCAGATAGGTCTATCAGCAAACATATGGCTTAGCTACACCCAGAAGTCCTCAATAATAATAGTATTTTCCAAGAAATTATGAAAAATCGTTGACAACGTTACTACAGTACAGTATCTTTTACTTCTACCACAGAGTGAATTCGTAAGTGAATGCAATGATAAGAAAATTCTCGGTTACACTGACCTATAAAACGCTATTCCAAGAGCAAAATTAGACATGTTATACATCATTAGAAAGCTTATACTCTCACCTACTGAATAAATGAATTGTCAATAAAGCCAGATTTAACCATACATTTTACAAGAATGTATTTTATGTTCTCTATTTTTGTTATTTTGCAAGACATTCTAATAGAGATATTACATAGCTGCCTACCTTGGTGATTTGAGTACTAACAGCTCCACCTTGTGGAGTATCTTGAGCCAGTATAATGTGAGTTTGGGTGTGTTGCACCAGGTGCTTGATTTTTACATAATAATACCCAGTAACTCTTTGTCGAGTGGTTAATTTAAAAAAAGAAAACAAATTGGGTGTACTGCATCAGGCACTGTCAAGAACATAGAGGAACAGAAAAATAAAGAAAAAAATGATAATACGTAGTTGTGTGAAATTGATCTTTGGTGATGAAAAGTCGGGAGGCGGGGGCCCACACCAGTATTCTTTCAGGGGGCCCAGAATTCTTAGCAACGGCCCTGTTTGTATGTGTGACTAACTTGCCATTTTTGTACATTGAAAAGTGTTTTTATGAGATATCATTTCTTTTTGCAAAGTGTTTGTTATAAGAAAGTGAGAACAGTAATGCATATAAATGTAGATGATGAGAAGTATGTGTACACATACATACATGCAAACACGCATAGAGTGTAAGCAGTGCCGGATGTAGAATCGTTTGATTGGGAGGCAGAGCGAGATTTTGGGGGGCCAAGTTGAGGACATGATTTGTGATGAACAGCGGAGCGGACCTGGGTGTAAAAATGCGAAGTAACCCTTTAAGAAATGGTTGTGGATTATAGCTATCCTTGTGTGAATTTGTACAGTCTGATGAACATGTACCATTTGGCACTTTCGCTTTGGTATATATGTAAAACAGTGGCTGTGACAAAGAGTGCCGTTTCATAAGTATAAAATAAGCTTGCACCATTAGATAATGAACAGAAATGTCCCCAGTGTATAGAGACAGAGCGCAATTAAGTCCCGCCCACCCCGGAGGGGAAAACAATTCATCACTCTCCATTGACTTTGTATTGCGTGAAGGTGCCTCCTTGTCATTTCCGTCTGCTAGCAAACAACAGAAAAATGCCTAAAAGCTGCTGTGTGGTGGGATGCACTACCAACAGGGTAAAGAACCCAGCACTAAGTTTTTATAAGCTGCCAAACCGAAAAACTGCTGTTCTTATTCGCTTTAGCTTACAGATGGCAGAGGTGTGGGCACGAATTTGCGAGGCTATCAACATTTCTGTAGTCACAACGACTAGCTCATTATCGTTAGAAAGTTTAGAACAAATAGCCAGTTCGTAAAACAGGAAAGCGAGGTACTATCTGTCCTAACATTAGAGTCTAGTGGCGTGTCAGCTAGCAAGATAGCTATAGGCTACAGTCAGGGGCGGTTTTAGTGATTTGGAGGCCCCAGGCAAAGACCAATGTGAGGCCCTTCTCCATTTTGCTTAACGCATAGCTAGTGAACAAAAACTATTTGGAGGCAGCTCTTTTCAGTTAACAAAGCCACAGAACTAAAGGACAGACCCAAATGAGAAATATATCTGTTCTTACTGAAGAACTTCAAATGACCTTCAGTCAGTTACAAGAAGACAATATGGCAAGAAAAAGATTATAAGTATATAATCTTTAATTCTTTCAAGACAAAAGTATAGTACATGCTTTTTGATAAAGCATTTGAAAATCCACTATTCTCTAGGGGTAAAAGTCCTGGTCCGAGCGCTTGTCTGGTTTGTGGCGGGCTGCTGCAGTCTGTCGGTGTCGCCTCTGACACTTTCCTCCCACACTGTAGCTGGTTCACCGCAACCAGTAGAGGCAGTAATGCTAGAAGTTGTAGTAGGTGCGGTGGGTGCACAACAGGCTGACCAGCAGTAAGGCTGCTAACGTTAGCTAGCTCAGCTTCTTCAACTAACGTTACACCTGTTTTAACGTTAGCTAGAGTGAGAGCACCTATTATCGACCACCTTCGTTCGACAGACAGGAAAACGTAAACTGATTTGTAACTATATATGAAATGGGCATATATATTGGTAACAACCTGTACCTAGTTATGTAGGAAAAAATGTCCTTGTTATCCTCCAGTGGTTATTTTTTTCAGTACTTTCGTGATTTTTTTATGTGCCGGCAAATAACTCAGAGGTGGTCCAGCGCTAGCTTTTCGTTGCTAAGGGGACGTGTATCGACCACCCCGTATAAATAAATGGAACTTGACATAAATTTGCTAGCATATGGTATAAGTGTCCTGCCTTGCATATTTGAGGTTTATATGAGAAAGGGTGGTCGCTATCAACACGTCTAGGAATCCGTACATATTCACTGTTGTAACCCAAGTCACAGGATGCAAAATAGCCGTTAGGAAAGCAGTTTGAAATTATGAAGCAACGTCTGCGCCATTTGATTTAATGGGTCGCGATGAGATAATTCTCTGTCTTAAAGTTGATATAGTAAATAAGGCTATATTAATATAACTAAATGTATATGTGTGAAGTTGTTTTTTTTACATTTAGACGGTTTATTATGTGTATTTTTACAGAACTTGCATTTAAATAGGTAACAAACAAACAAACAAACTCTCAGTGCTGTATAGGTATGGGGCATGCCCCACCAAGGCGTAACTTGGCTGGATGGCATACCTGCCATCCCAATCTTATAATATTCCCATTAGCTGTGCATGCATGGGTTAACGTTACTTCAGAGTCTCAGTCGAAAAAACTATGGATCGTTAGCAATGACATGTGTTAGCACGAACCCTGCTATTATTAGTAAGCTAAGGTTGGCTTGTTGAGCATGGCTGACATTTTCATACGTCTATCAATAAAGGCTGGTAATGTCAACATTAACCAAACCATCTTGAAAGCCAGACTTCCAACAGGGTCGGCCTGAGGCTGAGACTACCACACTGTCAAGTGTCCGTCAAAACCATCTGTTGGTACCATGGACTACAAAAGAACACTCCAAAAAACTACAGTACCCTTACGCCACCACAAGGGTGACACAGTTAACTCTGCCCCAACTGCAAATTTCAAATATACAGTAAGCCAATACTGTAAAACCGGAAGGACGCAAGCCCCGATATAAAAGCGAGGATTCGCCTTTGTCTCACCCTCTCTGGTCCTGGCATCACAGCTGACGGCAGCTAAAGAGAAGAAGTCTGCAGCTTTTATTTTATTTCTTTGTGTTTATGGAACATTAACCCTTTTTGCATCTGGAACTACTGATCACAGTTGTATCATTAGGCATTAGTTATCCATACTTTTGAGTTAACTCAAACATTACGTTGGAGACTGTTACTTTCAGGTGATGCTTGGAGTGGCGTGCTGAGAACGACCGGTTCTTCTCAGTACAAAAAGGTACCGACAAGATTTCCCCTCGGCAAGTCCAGAGATGTGGATCCCGGACCCGGCTACCCCGCCTGGACCACGCGTTTTTGCTTCCAGCACCGTCAATTGGATCGCAGACAATCCCATAAAAGAGACGCCGTGCAATGAAAACTCCGGTGTTGAGTATCTCATGATACAAGTAAGACTGTAACATCTGGGCACAGATTAGTCTTTTATTGTTAGTCAGAAATCTTAGTAATGTAACTTTGTTTGTGACTGTTTTATATTTTCTGTTTTTGTTGATTAGTGATTATAGTGAGATCAGAGCTTTTAAGAGGCTATGTGCAAGCGCTGTACATGATTTTCATTTTAACCTCCTTGCATGCGCATTTTGATACTAACCAAGTAGTGTCTCCGTGGCGCCTGAGAAAATACTTGGCTTCTTCTTCCCCTGTAGAGAAGTCTGGCGCCATTTCCCCAACCCCGACACGTAACCTCCTTTGTTCTCTCTCTCTCCCCACATGTGTGTGTACACCCGTGCGTACTCTGGCGCACCGCCATGGTTTTTTCCCTCATTCAACCTCATGGAGACAATAATAATTATTAGTAGATAATTGTGTTAGATCGTAGATGTTATTATAGTGATGTTTCGTGATTCTGCTCACTGCGTTTATTAAACATTGTTTAATTTTACACAGTTATCTGTTTCATGTTTCTTGGATATCGATTGAAGCCACAACATTCTATTAAAAGAACCATTGCCTTCAGAACCTAGATTGACAGATTACAATATTCAATTAATAATTGAATTGGTAATATTTGATCAATCTAATAGAAGTAACCATTAGTATTTGAAATTTTAACCGCTAACTAAAATTCCAAATTCTATGGTAATAATAATTTTATGAGACTGATTATTACGTAAATTCTACCCACGGCACCTACACATCCAAATAATTGCAGATATTTACTATTGACCAAAACACTGTAGATGTTTTTGTCTGTTTTGTGATTTAAAAATAAACCTTTTAAAAAACTAATCTAAATTAGCCGTTATACCAGCCCAGTATCTAGGCTGTCAGTTTAATTAAACTGAATTTTGCAGACCAACCAATGGAGTGTTGCTAGAGTGAAATTGCAGAACATCCATGAACATTCTATTGTCACCAGACACTGAGTGCGGTAATTTCTGTGAACAAAAAGTATGAACACACATTACAGCGACAGCAGACACTCGGAGGACAAGGAAGGAAGAAGCAGCTTTAATACATGTCATATGTCTGTTGCTCCTCAAAGGCAGAAAGCAAACATGGAGTACAGTAAATATTTCAGGGATGCAGCCTAAATGGCCTCCAAGGCAACACTTATTGGAGGAGTACAATTGTCTAGTTAGAGGTTCAAGGATGTGGAGTATTTTACTTGCTACACCAGAATGGAAGTGAACTATCTGAACAGATGCTATCACTAGCTGCACCAAGTGTCTGGAGCACAGGCCGACACATAAGCTAGTATCACCCACAAGAATCTGAACCCTCTACGGTAATGTAGGCAACAATTTAATAGGCTACTGGTTTTAACACCAATGAGTAACACTAGATTGTCATAATAATAATTGTAAATTGTGCTGATTCATAATGCTATTCACATGCTTGTTGGTAGGAACATTATCAGAATAACAGATTATCAGTCTCGTTAGCCAAACGAGATGTTCATTCAAGATACAGTAGCTAACGTTACTTTGGAAAAGAAGTGTTAAATCGGCAGCAATCTGAGAATAGGCAGTAATGTTTATTTTTTCTCCCCTAACAGGTGATTTAAAAATATAAACTTGAGTGCACTTAACCATATAACTTATTAAAAATAGATGAAAACATCTGATTAAAAAAGGCTTTTCCAAGTCCTTTATCCAAGCCCATCTTTATAAATAGGTGTAAGTACTTTAAATATATAAAAAATAATAAATATGCATGTTGTTGATCTATGGGATGTTAGTTTAAAAAAAAATCAAATTTATAAAGATTCTGTGGATAGATTTTTCTAAATATTTATTGCATCTAATTTGTTGATAAAGATTGTAACTGAAGTGTAATTCAGCATTTAATGCATTAATTCTAATTAGCAAGACTGCTATAAGCTGTTCTGCTTCACCCATTTCACCCAAAATTCCATTTGAGGACATATTCTCCAGTTGTATTGCCTATGACTAGGGGGAAATACCAGTTTATTCATACCTGCTGGTAAGGATTGGAGGTGAAGCAGTATTGAAAGCAGTTCCACAGTATTGTAAAGACATTTTCATAGTGCTGATCTAGAATGATCGTTTGCTATATTATATTGGCTCTCTATCGGCAAATATATATTGGCTATATATAGCTAACTACATCAACTGATATTGGCATCAGCCTTGAAAAATGAATATTGGTCGACCTCTAATTGAAACAGTTGTATTATAGTGGTGTTTTATATAGGCATTATATTTGTTATAACAAAAAGATTTCACTGAGAAAAGTGCTAAAATGTTACAAGACAAAACACAAAATGGTTTGCAGATACCCATTGCACACGCATGGCAAATCTGGCCAATCAATGCTCATTTAGGCGGTGCCTTTATTTAAATCTTTATAATTCCAGATGTGTGCATCACAGAGGCTTGAAAATTTGGCTTAAATGCAGTAGGACATTTGTACCATTTGCAATAGTAACGTAGATTAGTTCATATTCATAATTTAGTGAGAAATAAAGCGCCACAGATGCAATTGTCTAGGCAAAAAGAAAAAAGAAAATTTGCTCTTTTTTAGTTTGAATGAAATACTGTGAGATCTCATATATAAACAGATTAAACTATGCATGTCCTGGATCAAAAAGTCCTTGACCACAAGTACGTAAAATCTAAAATCTACGTGGATATGTACGAACTACTAAAGCAAAAAGTAAGCAGTGTACCCAGTGTCTTTTTTTTAAGGCAAAGAAGTGGAATGTTCTGCAATGGCCAAGTCAATCACCTGACCTGAATCCAATTGAGCATGCATTTCACTTGCTGAAGGCAAAACTGAAGGCAAAACGCCCCAAGAACAAGCAGGAACTGAAGACAGCTGCAGTAGAGGCCTGGCAGAGCATCACCAGTGAAGAAACCCAGCGTCTAGTGATGTGTATGGGTTCAAGAATTCAGGCAGTCATTGACTGCAAAGGATTTGCAACCAAGTATTAAAAATGGGGGGGCTGGGGGCTATGTATAAAAATGGTTGTAATTCGTACATTGTTCATACAATATTTTTGACAAAACCCTTAAATTAAAGCTGAAAGTCTGCACTTAAATCATATCTTGATTGTTTCATTTCAAATCCATTGTGGTGGCATACAGAGCCAAAAGGATTGTGTCACTGTCCAAATACTTATGGACCTGACTGTATTTCTGTAAATCACAACATAATTATGTATTTCAGTACAAATCAACTGTTTTGACTCAAGAAACTCACTGTTGCATAATTTGCAAGTGGGAATTACAAGCCTTCTGTCAGTACAGTGGTATAAAATATCTAGGTGTCCAGAAACATATCCAAAATCCAAAACTGAATAAAATGCTTTTTGTCCATAATAAAGCATATAGATGTGCCCCTTATGAAGGTTTAAGATGAACCATTAATATCAAATTACAAAATAATGCAAAACCATTGTCACACAATGTTGTAAAGTACCTAAATGTGTAATCATTAACTATCATATGTACGGAGCCCCGGAGTGGCCACAGAGAGAAAAATATATATATCGAGGCCACTTTTTGCTACATTGAGCGCTTAAAATGCTATTGCGTGTGCACGAGATACAATTCATTCCCACATTTTGATTAATTCGTGCGCACAAATTATACAATTCGTTCCCACGTTTTGGTTAATTTGTGCGCACGAGATAAGTGTACAGAGAGCCAGCACAACAGACCAGCCTTTCTCCCCGAAGCATGCAGTGCAGTGTATCTAACAGTGCATTTCCACCGCAGGAACTAGGGTCTAAATTTAGTTCTGGGGGCTTTGTTTTACCCCCCAAAACGTTCCTGCTCGGGGGGTAGTACTTTCCAAAAGTACAGGAACCTTTTGGGTGGAGCTTGCAGCGCTGAACATTTCTGATTGGTCGAGTACTCGTAGCATTTGTGTTGTATTTATTTTCCGCCATTACCCGCCATGTTTGAAAATATGCAGCGGCAAACCAATTTATTTTCATAATAACTTCAAATCAAACTTGTATGTTATGCGGCGCAGTAGCCTACTTTTGGTTATAGCCTGCCAACGTCTTGGAATTATAACGTGTGCTCTTCTGTTCTTTTCTTGCTTTAGTATTCGTTTTATAAAATGCTAAGCATTCGTGCTTGACAGCATATTACGTACTAAAACATTCAAACGGATTAATTCGGTTGCTGAATATTTTCTTCCGGATTTTCTTTGTTAGCCCGTTGTAATTGACTCAAAACGTTTGATACAGTTATGTGAGGTATGCAGTAGTTCTGCATAATTAACATTGGTGATACAGTACAAGCAAACTGGAAATCACCTTCCGCACTTTTTATCCGGGTAAAATAACAGGTTAATTCTAGTAATCTTCGCTTTAGCTTTATCAGACTGCCGTAATTTTACTCAATTTTACTGCCATTTTTCAATTCCACGAAAAGACCAGGAAGACTATGGACTCATTTATGGTGCATGGTTCGCATCTGGAGGGCACACTTCGCTGCTCGGCTAGCAGTAACTTCGAAGGAAAGCAAACGGTGGCTGTACCACTACTAATTTACATTTTCACGCAAGTCCAAGTTTTCGTTCTATTCTTGTCATTTTGCGATTAGCCTATATGGAATTGACGACGAGAAAGTAATAAAACAGCAAATTGTTTACAACGTGTGCTGTTAATGAATGTGTTTGAGAGAATATATGAAAATCAATAAATACAAAAGTAACCATATATAGTCATTGTTGGTAACCCGTTGTATATAAGTGGAATAAACCCCTCCGGGCTGTCCCGGTTATTAGAAAATAATGTAGGCTACTTCGGTGGTAGTATGGGGTTACAGAAGAAATCATATGACAGATGGACCGACGACAACGTCAGTGGGCTAATTTTCCTAATCTTCGCGGTACTTTAGACCCCGGTGGAAACGCAGACAACCATTGGCTGAAGGAACCTTTTAGTTCCTGGTTAAGTAGTTCCTGGGACTGAAAGTTCCGGGTAATTTTGGTGGAAACGCGGTTTAAGTGTATCTAAGTATCGCTAAGTTAAGTTGATTATTATATGTTAATACATTCATTTGTATATGTATGACATCACCACCTAATCATTTGCATATTTAAAAAAATGTATGTTACGCAATGGAGGGAGATTTTCTGAAAAGATGCCATACAAACTTTGTTTAAAGAAGAAAGAACAAGTAAAAGGAGACGGAGTTCCTGCCCAGGGTGGGCAAATGGGGATCAGTGATTGATCGTTGGGCACACTGCTTGTGCACTGCCAAAATTATTTAATTATTTAATTCGTGCAAACGAATTCACCAAAACGTGGGAACTAATTGTATGTCGTACGCACAAATGAACCAAAACGTGGGGAACGAATTGTATAATACGTGCACACAAATGAACCAAAACGTGGGAACGAATAGTATCTCATGCGCACGCAATAGCATTTTTTGAGCGCTCAATGTTTTTCTCTCTACGGCCACTCCGGGGCTCCGTACATGTTTTTCTGTACTCTACAGTGTGTAATGTTTTCTTGTATGGAGATGGGACAGCATTAAAACAATATTCACCACCACATTTTGGTGATGTTCCAGCTTTCACGTCATATCTGGTGCGTGAAACACAAACACTATAGAGCTACCAACGAATGCTTACGTTACAGTGTGAAATATCCTCATTCTAAAATACTACTAACCAATTTAAAGACACTCAATTTTAAAAATAACATATATAACTGAAATATTTTGAGCAGTAATACTTACATAGCGATGATGAAATGTTATCTGTGTTCAGTAGATATACAGAGACAGAGAGACAGAGACAAGTTGCCTGCCCATGTTTGGGGCGCAGACACTCAACATCACCTCATTTAAAGCTAGGCTCAAAACATATCTTTTTAGTCTCTCCTATATTTGAGGGACAGGAGTGGGTGGCGGGCATAGCTATAGAGTCTCTGGTGGACTGAGCAGTTAGTGCTGTCACTGGATCATCATTGGTAGTGCTGTGTTAAGCTGAACCGGTCATGGTCTGGTGATGACTGTCTCAAGCCTGCCCTCATGGCTGCGTTGGCCCCTGCCTCTGTTTCCCTTAGCTATGCTGCCATAGCCTTATTCTGCTGGGGTTTTCCTTATCGCACGCTGACACCTCTGTCTCTTCTGCTGTGCTTGCGAATCTACCTTTTGAACCCCCTAACAATGTTTTTTTCTCATTTTCCTCGGCTCTGGGCACCTGCCTGGAGCTCTAGCCCAAGTTTGCTGAGCACCCCCCCCCCCCCCCCGGCCCAGAGCTCCAGCCCCAGACCAGCTAGACCAGCTGGGCACCCCCGCCTCCTGCCACTATTGACTTTCCATAACAAACCAGTGCCTGCCCGATGGGTTCCCCCTCTGAGTCCGGTTTTGCTCAAGGTTTCTTCCTGTTATCAGTCAGGGAGTTTTTCCTTGCCACTGTTGCCCTAGGCTTACTCTTTGGGGGCCGGTTTTCTGTAAAGCTGCTTTGTGACAAAGCTCCTTTGTTAAAAGCGCTATACAAATAAAATTGAATTGAATTGAAGAGAATCAATGCTGTCGTTCTCCTCTTCTGACTTACTCCAGAAAACTATGTCAGCTAGGTCTATCAGCAAACATATGGCTTAGCTATGCTCAAAAGTCCTCAGTAATAATAATTTTTCCAAGAAATTACTAAAGTCATCAATAACATTTTGCTGGGTGCAGTGTCATTTACTGCTACCACAGAGTGAATGCGTTACGCTGGGCTATAAAACGCTATTCCAAAAGTAAAATTGCACATGTTATACATCGTTAGAAAGCTTATACTGTCACCTACCAAATAAATTAATTGATAATCAAGCCAGATTTTACTAAAAAGGGTGACAACACTGTAAATAACATGTGGTATTACGCACAGCTATTTTGGAAGGTCTCCAGGCATCACAAATGCTTGTATATTTCACGGACAATATATGACCACTCATCTCTATGTGTAAAACCAATAGTAAGGTTGTATATTTATTCCACATTTTTTGTCCCAGATATTGACAGCAGAATGACATGGTATTTTAGAAAAAATTGTCTTATTTATTTTGTTATTCACTGAGCAGCGTTTTCCCTGCTGTATTGGTATATCTTATGGATATTGTTGGGTTCATCTTGTTGCTATGACAGAATGCTAATTTTTAGTGGTGAAAGAATGTTTTTATGAATGCCCAGATAGGCACTACTGTCCAGCGTGTCATGGGTGGTGGGTGTAGTTGCAGATGAGATTACAGGGAGGGGGTGTTTGTTAAATGAACAACTGGTGTGACAATGGTGGCGCTGCAGAACTCCGTATTCGGTATAGTTGTCGTGTATCACCTACTAATAAAACTAGAACACAGTTTTGAGCTCATAGTTTCATTGCAGGAGCAATGAATGTCTGAGTTGAGCAATCTAGGCATGCCGGTGTGCAAACCATTAGGGGGCTTGTGTGAACGGGTTAACAATGGAAATCTGTACAGTTGGACTGGGGCCGTCAGCAGTCACTTAACATGTACTCATCAAAATACTGTCCTCTAATTAGACAAAATGCTCAACTTTCAGAGCTTATAGGTTCTTGCATATCCAGTGCATTTCAAGTCTTTCAAAAGCTTGGTGCAATTGCGCATGTTGCACCACAGGCATAATGTTGTGAAAATATTTTCAAATAATTCCATTAAATCAAACACTTCAGTATTTATATTGTTTTTTAAGACATATTTGAAAGTAATTGCAGATACATGCAAATGCTCCTTAAATGTAATTTAAATACTCAGTATCTGTAAATGCTGAATTTCTAATAATTTCTAAATAAGTTTTTTTTTCTGACCCACTCCCCGAAGAATTTGCTTTAGCCATGCTGATGAGTTGGCAAAATCACAGAGGGGGTTGGAACATTTAGTGGCAGCTGGCAGGCACCAGTGACAGCTCCAGTGGCTACCAGGTTTTCCTGCCAGTTGGCAGGTAGTCTGGCGGGTGTCAGTGACGATTTTAGTGGCAGGTGTCTGACAGGTGTGGTTTTAGTGGCAGCTGGCAGAGTGGCGATTATTAGTGGCAGCTGGTGGATTCCAGTGGTAGCTCCAGTCGTTGTCCGGTTTTTTGTGCCAGATCTTGTAGTGGCAGCTGTTGGCCGCTAGTGGCGGCTCCAGTCGCTGTCAGGTTTTCCCACCAAATCTTTTAGTGCCAACTGACAGAAACACTGTCTCTTGCTCATCACACAGAGAACACGCAACTATGGTGTGTGAACAGGGTAGGTTGGTATGTTTGTGTGAGCAGGGACCACATACAAAGAGGTTACATTTCATGCAGTTGTCATGTAGTCAATTCAGTTTATTCAGACCGTCAGTTTCAGTGAAAAACAGAAAATATGTAGGAGGCTTTATCATTGATAAAGCCTCCTACGATCATTTCTATAATAATGACACCCACAATTATTCATCCCCACCTTAAAATCTTTATCAACTTCATCACATGATTGCATTTAATGAATTTTGTGTGACTACATGTGAAAAATTAGTTTCCATAGTGCCTGATTGAGCAATCCGTAGCAAAGTATCCGTCACACACGTGGTGGAGGAGAGAGTGACACATTCTCACCTGGGTACCAACACCTGCTGCCTATTGTCTGATGGGGGTTTTTCTGAAGAAAATGGAACACCAAATGCCATTACCTCCGGCCTTTCCAGTGTTAATGTGTATGCACCTTTGGGTCAGCCTGTACAGTCCTCACAGAGTGACATCAACTGTAAAAATGTGGAAATGTCTCCGATGACATCTGTTCATGCAGTGTTTAAAAACTTTGTCAAACAGTGAACGGGCCTGAAGGTTCCCTTTCCCCCACCAAGTTAATAAAAGTGAACAATGACCATGGCTCGCCTATGGGGTGCCGTCTAAGAAAATGATAATCCATATAGTTGACACGTCTTTGACACATCGATTGGTTTTTCATTTAGTTTGATTGTAATGCATATTGGTTTGCTTCACATGCATAATGGTTTGATATATGCATGTATGGATTAATCATTAGCACATATATTGTTTTTTTGTTTACATATATATTGGTTTGACATTGATTCTTGTATATTGGTTTGATTGTCACAAACATTGGTTTGCTTCACATATACAACCCCAATTCCAAAAAAGTTGGGAGGGTAAATGAAATGCATATAAAAACAGAAAGCAGTAATCTGTAAATTTACTTTGACTTGTATTCAGACAAAAACAGTGTAAAGACAAGGTATTTCATGTTTTACCTATTTAACTTCATTGTTTTTTGAAGATATGTTTACTATGAATTTTATGCCTGCAACACGTTCCAAAAAAGTTTGGACAGGGGCAATTTAGGACTAATAACGATGTGACAAGTTGAAATATCACGGTGATGTTAAACAGGTGAGGGCAAGGCCGAAAACCACTTCTGAATACCCGTGATCTCTGATTCCTCAGACGTCACTGTCTTAAAAGTTGTCATGTGTCGTAATAGATATCATGACATTGGCTCGGGAATACTTTGGTAAACCTTTGTCAGTCAACACCAATCGCCGCTACATCTACTGATGCAAGTTAAGGCTTTATTATGCAAAGCAGAAGCCATACATGAACACTGTCCAGAAGTGCTGCTGACGCCTCTGGGCTCGGTCTCATGTGAGATGGACAGTAGCACAGTGTGTTTTGTGGTCCAACGAGTCAACATTTCAAATTTTTGAACAAGACAGCCGTCGTTTCCTCCAGGCCATATAGGAAAAGGACCATCCAAGCTGTTATCAGCGTCAGGTCCAAAAGCCATTGTCTGTCATGGTATGGGGGTGTGTCAGTGCCCATGGCATGGGTAACTTGCACATCTGTGAGGGCACCATTGATGCAGAAAGATATGTACAAATTTTGGAGTAACATATGCTGCCATCCAGATGCCGTCTTCTCCCGTGACATCCCTATATTTTCCAGCAGGACAACGCCAAACAACATTCTGCCCAGATTACAAGTGCATGGCTGCGTAAGCAGAGTGCGGGTGCTAGATTGGCCTGCCTGCAGTCCTGACCTGTCTCTGATTGAGAATATGTGGCGCATTATGAAGTGCAAAATACAACAACGATGGCCCCATACAATTGCGCATCTGAAGACCTGCATAATGGAAGAATGGGGGAAAATTCTGCTTGCTAATCTTAACCAACTGGTGTCCTCAGTGCCCAAACGCTTAATATGTGTAAAAGAAATGGTGATGTTACACAGTGGTAAACACTCAACTGTCCAGACCTTTTTGGAGCATGTTGCAGTCATCAGATTTGAAATGAGTGTATATTTTCAAAAAACAATGAAATTCACAAGGTAAAACATCAAATACTGTTCTGTTGTAGTGTTCTCAATATAGTACAGGGTGAATAGAATGTACATTATCACTCCTTTTTGTTAGGGGTCCAAGCGGCGAAGCTGGTGGAACCCTATTGTATCTGGTAGGATTATTAGGGGTCCAAGCAGCGAAGCTGGTGGAACCCTATTGTATCTGTTAGGATTATTATTATTATTATTTTTCTCCGCTAAAAGTGTCTCAGGCTGAGCAACCATAAGTCCTAGAGCAACCAAATTTGGTAGGTGGGTTCCTATGGCCCCCCACTACTCAGGCACTACAAATCACCTATGTCGGCCAGATAGTGGCGCTATAACAAAGGGTCATGCGTAAAAGGCCATAACTCCCACACCATAAGTCAGATCAACACAAAACTTCATCGACCGATGCATCTGAATGTTCTCTACAACTTTGCTATTGGGACCACCTATGTCCGCCATATTTTTTGCCCACTATTTGGACTTTTTTATTAGTTGGGGTGCGGAAGAGCTGTAGCTCCAAATCTAAAGTGTTGCGACATCTAGTAAACTTATTTACGGCAAGCGGCTAGAAGACATCCATGGCGACGTGACTAAGTAACCCGACACCGTCGGGTCTCGTTTTTATCAGTGAAGGGAGGGTCTGAACTTCATAATAGACAATATTATCTATCTGGGCATTCATAAAAATATTCTTTCACCACTCAAAATTCCGTCATAGCAACAAGATAAAGCCGACAATAGCCCTAAGATATGTCAATACGGCAGTGAAAACGCTGCTCACTGAGTAACGAAATAAACGAGACAACGTTTTAAAAAATGATGCCATGTCATTCTACAGTCAATATCTGGGACTAAATATTGAATAAATATACAACCTTACCGTTGGTTTTACACGTAGAGATGTCCCTTTTGAGATGAGTGGTCATATATTGTCTTGGACAATCCGTTTGTGAAATATACACGCATCTGTGATGCCTGGGTACCTTCAGAAATAGCTGTGCATAATACCACATCTGTTGTTTACAGTGTTGTCGCCCTTTTTAGTACAGCCTGGCTTGATTGACAATTCATTTATTCAGTAGGTGAGAGTATAAGCTTTCTAACGATGTATAACATGTCTGATTTTGCTTTTGGAATAGCGTTTTATAGGTCAGCATAACCGAAAATTTTCTTATTACAGGCTTATATGCCCGTTTCTTATATGCCAGTGTCTAAATAAATAATACGGTAGGCTACTCTGCGCGCAGCACGCAGGTCGCGAGTTGATATTTCGTCTTTTGTTTCGTTTTTTCTCAATGTCGTATTTATTATTTGAAATGTGTATTTATGTGTTATTATTCTATCTGTCTCTGAGGTGCTCAGAAATGTGCATTCTCTGCTAAACCGAGCAATGGATTGGAATATGTGTCTGACGTAGTGTTGCACGGTATGCCGAAACTTCAGCATACCAGTACTTATCAGTACTTAAAATTTTTTTTTTTTAAAGCGGTTCGGTATTATAATTTTTCGACGTTCGTTAGTTTTGTGTCAAATGTAAAAGCCAGGGAAATGTGTCTCCTGCATTACTGATTGAGAGGATGAAAAGTGTAATTTGTCAGAATCTTTGTTAGATGGCAGTAGCAACTAAGGTTGCCAAGTGAGGTGATGTGCGCTTGCGCGTTCACTTCGTTGATACAGCGCAAGCTTCGAGTCAGTTGACTTCAGTAGCAATAGGTGTTCTAATTTGTAAATATTTTATTATAGGAAGATGCTGTATTGTTATTAAAATATGCTGTTTTTAGATCTATTTAAAAGTGAAAGACCTGTTTAAAGATGATTTAGTTTACAATTGTTTAATTTTTGAAATATATTTAATATATTTTTCTATTGTTTAGTGTTGTAACACTATAGGCCTATGCTTATTAATATGTTGAACAACTTAAAGGTTGTTAATAAACCTGGTTTTTAATAAACTGTGAATTCGAAAATGAGGTCAACCCTTGTGGACATTACGTTTCTGATCTATTAAGGTAATTTCAGTATCGTTAGGTACCGAGTATTGAATCAGTATCGTTTCAGTATCGAGTATCGTGATACTAAACGTGGTATCGGTATCAAAGTCAAAATTTTGTTATCATGACAACCCTAGTGTGATGCCTTTTTTAGTTGTGGCATGGAAGCACTGCAGCTGTACATACACGCCGGGCCATCTAACTGTTACGACATGCCATCTAAGTGTTATGACATAGTAAAGGCCTTTACGGGAAGTGGCCAGGACACATCCATGGCGACAGCAAGCTAATGTCTATTTCGACAGCTGTACAGTCATAGGGTGAAGCAACAGCTAAGCCATTTGGCCATGTGACACTGTAGCAATATGTTTCAATCATGTGTCGAGACATTTCATGTTTTTCCATCTGTTAACGCTTGGTGACAGGTGAAACAGTGGTGTTCGACGGAGCGTGACTTAATAACTTGCTACCTTCTGTGTTTGATGAATGATTAGACTCGCAGGACTCTATTGTGCTGTGATGTTCTTATCAACTATGTGGTGATAACACTTATTGGTGTTTCTTGATGTATTGAGAGACATAGTTACTTGCATTCTGAAGTTCTTCGACAACATTTGAATGGAACATTTAATATTTTGGGGCTGCAAACTGAGCCCGACTAAAATGTTCTCTATGCTTTGCATAATAAATATTGTTTACTCCAAAGGCATATATTTTCTTAGTTTAAGACTTAATAAACATAAAGTTGCAACAAAAACAACTGTATTCATTTTGATAAGAATAGTTGTACACATTGCTTTTCAATCAAAAAACCTTGATTATATATACATTTTATTTACTGGGCTATAAGATGTCAGTAGAAAGGCTAAAGTAGCTGAGAGGAAACTTGGGTAACACTTTCAGTTATATATTCTGAGGTTATATTGCTGGGGTCATGCTCCAAATAAAGTTGTTATTGAACTAATGAGTTAAATGTCATGGGGCGCAATTGTGCCAATGCTTGGACCCCTCCCAACGCCGCTTGCGGCTTTAATTTTATTAGCATTTGCCATACTGTCCCAACTTTTTTGGAATTGGGGTTGTATATTGGTTTGTATGTATTGGTTAGTTATTCCGACATATATTTGTTTTTTTTAAATTTACACATCTATTGGTTTGATTGTCATGTATATTGGTTTACTTCACATCGACATTGGTTTGATATACACCCATATTGGTTAGTCATTTGCACATTTATTTGTTTGTTGTTATCACATCAATTGGTTTGATAGTGATGTATATTGTTGATTTACACATATATTGGTTTATTTAGCCAAGGCATTTATTTGTTTTATTTACATTTAAATGAGTTTGTTGTGCATATGTATCGATTTTTCATTCACACGATTTGTAGGTTTGTAATTATAGAAGGGCCAGTTTTGTCCGGATACAATTTTATAATTCTGTAATTGGTTCCTAATGGAAAGAATGCTTCATGATAACTTTCTTGTTATTTTTTTATATATAGGAAAATTGAATTAACAAGCTTTTTTTAATTTTTCAAAACAAAATATAACTTTTTTTAACATTCCTTTTTCCATTATCCATTTTAACCTGTTGCCGTATGTCAGAGCTGGTGTGGGACTAGTTGGGCCTACAGCTTTGGGTGTGCTTGTTGTAGGACAAACGTAGTGTAGCCTCAAGTGTAACACCAGCTGGCTAACTGGCTAGCTGATGATTATTGTGTAAGGTTTAATGGTCATAAATGACTTTCTGGTGTTGGGTTAGATAGTGAGGACAGGTGAATAGCCAGTTAGATTCTGTGGGTACCGGCCCATCTCAAGCCTATCGAGGGCAAGGGCTGTCAGGAATCATCAGAACATTGTCATTAACAAAATTTATATTGATCTTATACAGCAGTTACCAATCAGTGTATAATGTGTGAATATTCACATAAATGTGCAAATGATTAAATTGTCAATACATATATAACAAATAAATGACCCACTTTTACTGCTGGTTGCAGTAGCCTAACCACTGCATTCAGTGGAACAATATCATGCCAATTTGCCTTCCCTTCAGGGACGGCATGGGTAGGCCTACAAAGCTATATAAATTTGGTTTTCAATAACACTGACCCCAAACTAAGCATAAAGCACCTCAGCATTTTAATGAAATGTCACAAAACACCTATGATATGTAGCTACTTTGGGTACATAAAGCTCCGACTCAAAATGTTGGCAACCCAACTAGGTGTTGCTAATTAACTGATTAAAAATTCCAAATAGTTTCAAATGTAGGAGAATGACAGTGCAAACTAATGCAGAGCATGTTGAAACGAAAGGACATTTTACATAGTTGCACTGAAGCAAGAATTATGTGGTTTCAGTTATAGCAATGCACTTCTTCTGTGTGAGAGGTGAGATGATTTCAAAAAATTTTAACAATGTTTTTAGCACCATACAAGTATTTTTGGCTGGACCGCAACAGCGGGGCCAGCCCTACAAATGCGAATGTCTGTGACTGACTGAGTGATGAAGTTACACCATTGGTCGACCGAGATATGAAGTTACACCATTGGTTGACCGGAGAGGTCTAGCCATATACTAGGTTTTGACCTGGTCTTGTTTTCATTAGTGTTTTCGATTGATTAATGATGTGTGTACCCCACTGACTCCAGACATACACTATGTCATTTAAATCTATGTCTATGTCTTGTGGGTTATAAGATAGTAGCTTATATTTTTGACATATGACCCTAGCAAACAGAAACTGTTAGCCACGCAGGTGTACAACTAGAATTTTTACATTCCTACTAATAGGTTAGTAGGTTCCATATGCGCTTAGTCAGACAAAATATAGGCCGTTTACACAACAAATGTCTAAGATGATAAATATAAACAGAGTATGAAATGTTTGAGTCACTTTTCTTTTATTGTAGCCTATTAAAAACAACGTTATTTCCATCCCGTTTTCCACCATTTCCGGACACTGTTATGTGCCTTGAGCTTTTAGAACTTGCCCCGTCTTTCATTTTATGCTACTTGCTGATGGTCAATAATAATAGAAAAGGGATGTATCTGGTTTGTGGGTGAACAATATTTACTGTAATATGTGAATATATTTTTCAAATAAGGAAAAACCTAAAAGTGTTAGGTTGTGCCCAGTTTCCCCTGTTTGATTCACTTTTCCTCACCTCTTCTTTTTTAATGACAACCTAGATGACAACTTGAACTTTTTAAACAGTGCTATGAGAGCATATTCTCTCTGTTAAAAAAAATACATTTGCGTATGGGGTATTTCTCTAAACAAAACCCAATGGATGCAGCCTAGCAGGCCATATTACTTTTATTGGCATTGTCTTAATTATATAATATGAACAGGTTGTAGCAATTAAATTAGACTTTTTGGCAATTGTTATTAACACCAGGAGCGCCGGACCATTTCCTGGCATTGAAACAACTTTGTGCGCGGCCTGGGTCATATGACACATTAGCCTTCAAATGGGAAATGTTCGCATTGTTCGCTAGATGGCGCTTATCAGACACAAGCTGACAAAGGTTGCCAGCCTAGTTGTCCTAATGAAATATTTGCGAGATTTTAGACTGTCAGAGTAAGTTATGTTTTAGTTATGGCTCGGCATTCTATGCAACACATTGTTGCAATATAAATGTATTTAGAATAAACAGTATGTCTGTATGAATAGAATGAGTCATGAAAAGCTAACAATGAACAGATAGTCGGGAGGTCAAACCTGTTTTGGCAATCTTTCAAAAACAAATTTGACAGTTTATTCTTCATGCATAATGTCATAAATGCTAATAATCAAATAGGCTAACAACATATGAATCGCCAATTTGCCAGAATATAACTGTAATACGATTTTTAAAATTAGCCGCTTCCCTCCGCATGTGATCACTGTCGTTGGAGAGAAACGCATCATCACCCGTGCGAATTTTAGGGTCGGGTTTTCTGTTTTATAAAAATACATGTAAAAAATATTGTTGTTCAAACGAGTTTTTTCCGGTGACCAGAAAACATGTAGGCTACACTGGCAAGCAGTTTTTTTCTCTATGGCCCCGAGTCAAACTATCAGTAGGTGTGAATGTTCAGCTTCGCAGAGGGGCGTGATTTTCTTCCTCTCCACGACACCAGTGATGGCGATTGGAGACTTCACCTCAATAGGCCTAACTTATATTTTCAAAACCTACATTTTCAACTGTGAAAACAATATTTAAAAATTTCCATTCAATCTATGGATAAGCAAATGTATTTATTGATATCAAATCAATAAATAAGAAAATCAATATAAAACATTAGTAGGCTAAATGTTAATAGTAAACATAAAACATCAGTAATAACAAGCCCAAATCCGCAATAGCTGCGACCGCGCATGCATCCACAGGAGGACACTTTTGTGGACCAACTGACCAACAAACTAAAGAGCTGCTGGTCGCCTCTATGCCGCGGAGTTTGTAAGCTTAGCTGCCTTTGCCATCATGTGATTTGACATTGCAAGTTCGGTCGATAGCACATTGCTCAAGATGCCATCTCATCTTTATACGTGCATGCATTAATATGTGCTTTCGTTTCTAAGTAAGTGAAAAATTACGGTCAGCATAACCATGCTGTGCCATGCTTCGCTAAAGCATCTGAAGTTTACTGTGTTCTCAGGTGGGGGAGGGGTGAGCGTTGAATGTCCCATACAGATCAGTGGTCTTACCCTTACCCTTAGATTGACATGTGAATGTCCCACTTGAGAATGGTTCACTTATGCCACGTGTGAATGGTTGATAGTTGATAGCTCTCCAGGGAGAGATAAAATGTTCTATTTGTCGGGCACATAATATTATTATGTTATGTTAGCCTACTCCCTTCAAAAATAATAAAAGTAATTTGCTTAGCCGTAATTCGTTACGCTACAAAGTATGCCTTGTATTACTTTTAGTTACGCAGCAATCTCTCGCTCTTGCTTATACTTTTTTTCTACATTTTTATTCTTTTATTCTATTTAGTTTACTGTTTTTTTAAAAAAGATTTTATTGCTAGTTTACTCAACGGAATAACAGCATACACCACACGAACACATCACAAGACACTTCACATTTGAGAAATCATTTTTGATTGTAGGCTATGTAATAGTGACATTTATTGTTCTCTCAAGTAGCCTAAAGATTAATACTATGTTTAAAAAAAATTATGGAGTTATACATAATAGCAACTGCAAAGCCTAGCCTAACCGGACATCGTGTCACCACTCGCGTGCGACTCACTCACAGGATGTGATGGATGTTTTTCCACAATGATTTCCCCCCCCCCTCCCAAAACCTTTACTCCCTGAAACGAATGTCCCCTCCTTCCTGGTCCCTCAAAAGCAAAATGTGTCACAACATCACATTTTTACCTCACAGAATATAAGATATGATACAGCTATAATTTTTAGCATATTTTGAAAAGTAGCCTATGTTCACTATCATCTGTAATTTGGCATATATATATATATATATATATATATATATATATATATATCAACGAGCAAGGTATGCTTGATCAGCACTCACAGAAAGTCCACTGATAACAAGTGCACTAAATAAACGTAATCCGTCTGGGATAAATGCATAGGAAATTTGCCGAGGGAACCGATGGCAGAAAAAACGTCCGAGTTGGTCTACAAAAAGACGTCTTCACTGAAACACTATAAATAAACAAATTAACAGCCGAAACAAACTATGACTAACTATAAACTAATAAACTAACAAACTACGCTATGATTCAAATATATTTTTATCCTGCTGTATTGTAGTGGTTTCTTTATTTTAGATTGTTTTTGCAATAGTGTTACAGTTTGTAGTCCTAAAACCCGGAAGTAAGTTGGCATTGGGTTCTCTCGTCAGATTTCCAATGCATTTTTCTCGTGGGGATTTAGTTTTCTGCCGAAAGTAAGGTTTGTGGTGAACGTAAGCCTAAATGAGCTTCACGTTTGTTCTACGAGATAAAATACACCCATTAATAGCCCATTAATAGCCTAACCGTGGATTTCTAAGCTGTCATGTGCGTTTAAAAAGTAGGCTAAGTTTCTATATTGAAACTACAAGAGCGGTCACATTTTTGCAATAGCCACTCTTGTTTTACTAGCTCGCATGCACGCTGAGCGTCGACGCTAAGCGTGAATGAGCGTCGAACCCCTAGAACTCGTAAAACAAAACGTGAAACTGTTTTAGGCATAAATTAAATAGGCCTTATTTTCGGAAGAAAACTAAATCCCTATTGGAAAAATGCATTGGCGATCTGCCGAAGGAACCCATGGCGGAAGAAACGTCCGGGTTGGCCTACAAAAAGACGTATTCACTGTAACACTCTATGAATAAACAAATTAACTGCCGAAACAAATAGCGCTTCAAATATATTTTTATCTTGTTATATTGTAGTCGTTTCTTTAGCTTAGATTTAGTTTTTGCAATATCCTACGCAGCATTGTTGTTGTACGTGAACGTGTCGCATGCAGCCATTATGCACGAGCATGATAATGCATAAAATTGAAAAAAACAAATTTGTTTTTTTGCATTTGAAGACGGATCAATTTTATTTTAACCTTTATTTAGAAATTTCCAGTTGCATAATAACTGTAAAAATAAAATGTAGGGCTATGATTTCAGAACACAAGGGAAAGGCATATAGGCATAAACAAATGATCACAAAACGAACGCAATAGGCTATAAAAATATTTTTTAAGATCACATATTTTAAAAATTATATAATTTATTCTTCAACATAAACATAAACAAATATTTCTAATAACAAAATAAATAAAACATTCGTACAAATAAAAATGCAACAGCGTGTCCACCGCGATGAAAAGTGAATCCTTGCGCCTCCTGGTGTGGTGAAGGAAAACTGACTCCTTAGTCTGAAGACGGCCGAAATTTAACAACACTGTTATAACACACACGGAAGTGAAATAAGGTGTTTTTAACATTTTCCAAACGTGACTTTGACATTCCTACTACGCTGGTACATGAAGAACAAATATTTAGGAAAAGTCAGTGAATGCGGATGCTGTAGCTTGCTAGTAACTAAATGAAAAAAAATCCTAAATTAAATGACATAGGACTTAACTGCAAGTCTTTATGTCAACAACAAAAAATCAAGAGAAATATAAATAAAAAATATGGAACAGATCAGAGTTGAAAATATAGTAAAGGTAGACTATTGCAAGATCAAAAAATGAGAAACTACAGTCAAGAAAAGTGATAATAATATGAACAGAATAATTAACATAAATATATAAATAGGAAAATAAACAAAGTTAAAATATAAAACCCTGCTGGAACTTCAGTTGATTACACCAACAAATGCAGCCTACATAGCGTATATGATTTTATAGTAGTAAAATTATAATTAATTTTAATTAGCAAATTAGCATTTATGAAGACCAGCTGTCTAACTTTCTATGCAACCATACACAGCCAGGACCTCATTAGTCATGACCACCGATAGCCTTTCAATCAAGTTTCATATTGTATCCACCAGTTAGCACTGCCCACTTTCCTAGAGTCCTAGGCTGCGCAGCAGGATTGCGGCTGATATTGCAGAATCAATGTCGTTACAGTTGCCAAAAATTTTCAAGTGTTAGTCATAAACTGTGCTTAGCAGTAGCTTTTGTTTAGATAGTCATTGAACTAAGGGTGAATTCACATCATGTAAAATTTGGCTGTTTGTGGGAAAGACCCTGTTGTACTGACTGGAGCTAGTAACATTGCTGATTAAAAGGCGTACGTTGTAATAAAAAGGCATCTTGACCTAGTAGTATCTAGGTGGGAGAACAGAAATATTGTTTCTCTGATCTGTTATGCTGCATTATTGTGAGCTGTAAGTGTATAATCTGAGTTATAGCCGGAGTGGGAGGACTAGGACGTGAAAACTATATTCGGAAACTGAGTGTGTTATTAATGCTGCAGTATATGAAAATGACTTGAAAACTTGATTAATTTTGATATACTGACTCGAATGTATTGATTCATTTTATCAAGCATTACATTTATGCTGACTCTCCCCTATTTGTTAAAAGTCGACATATGTGGCATAAATAAACCTACAATTGCCCTATAAAGAAACAAACCTGCAAAAAATGTATGAAGGTGGTTTCTGCAGTAGTCAATTAAGCGTGTCTAAGGTTGCACTTTAACTTGAAAGCAGTCAAAACTTTAAAAACTTTAAATGTATTTTAGCTGGCCTGTTTCCACAGCTGTTTGCAATTACGGTGATTGGTAATTGTTTATATGCCCTGCCTGCTGGGAGACCAGGGCCCTGGAATGAGTGACGCACACGGGAGCGACATGGTGTTTAATCCCCTCTCCTACCATATGTTTTGTTTTGTTTGTGTACCAGTAAGTATGTAACCAGCGCACAATAAAACCTGTGTACGTCCCAGAACTATGGATTGTGTGGTTTGTGGGGTGAAGGAAACTTTTACAAGTTTCTCCAATAGACTGCTTAGACGGCTTGAAAAAACACATAGGAAGCTGTTACAACCCCTGCCATACGTTTTGTGTTTACATTTGTCTCTGTTGTGGATGTGTTTCGTTCTTCTGGTTTGTCATCTGATTAGCCATTTCCGTCTACAGTTACTCGGTTTGAAAAAGCTGATGTATTTCACTTGGTGGAAACTAGCCCATTGAACTTGTGCTTGTTTTGTGGAGTTAGGATCTTCCCAGTTAATCAACGATTGATTGTTCTTCATGACACATTCACGTCAATCAAGTTTAACGATTAAAATATTCATTTTATTTTGAGCTCCTTTTTCTGGAAAAAAAAAAAACCAGTAATGATTTAAATTGTATATTTTAATCTTGCCTACTGCCATAGGCTTGGACATCTACATCCAGGTACTGGTGCCAATTTTAAGTGCTTAAACTTGAAATGGTCAAATTGGAGTTCAATTTGGGATAATTTTTTATAGCGAAAACAAAGAGGTACGCTGCAAATATTGCAATGCAGTGTACAAATGCAACACTACTACAAGCCTCATGATGTACTGCGAGGACAACCATTCAGGAAACAAGTAATTAGCAGAAGATGAAGGCTTTGCTCAACTAACCATCCCTGCAATGTTAGCTAGCAAGCAAAAATGTGATGAGCACGTAGGCGCCAGCTCTGTGGGTGCTCTAGAGCTCGAACACCCCCAATATTTAAAAGTTCAACATTTAAAAGTGAGATAACATTAAAAAAAATATATATAAATGTATAGCACTGTTGCCAAAATACGTGCTTCCTGGAATGCCCACGCGAGTGGGTGCTCTTGGTCTGTTATCTTCTGTTATCCTGTCCTAACTCTCGGTTGGTCAGCTCATGTCTGTAAATTATGTGACGAGAAACACGTTTGCAATGTCAAAGTAACCCGGTAAGCAATCCTCTTTTATTGTGCCTAATTGCTAAGGTCGGTCGCAATGTTTAGCTTATGTTTTTTTGTGTCTGCCTACTACAGGGATACTGTGCAGGGTCAATTGTGGTGTGTGTTTTTAATAAGACATCGGAATACGGAACATACAATTTTTCTTTAAATGTGGACATTTTGTGCAAGAATTGCAAAAAAACACTGTCATTGTGATTTGTTGTGATTGATAAAATAAAGGCAGTACACTTTCTTTAAAACGAGCGCCCCCCAGTCATTTTTAAAAGTTGGCGCCTGTGGATGAGCACAGAATGGAGACAATCCCACAGGTGTGTCAAATGATTGAAACTGACAAGATGCCATAAATGACGTTAAATTGTTGACTACATTGCCTTTTTATCTAAATTTAACAGCCATCTGAACAAATATTTTTCTATGCTTTCACAGTAGATGGTAGATATTTTGGTCGAATGCATTTTGAATGTGGGTAAAAACCTGTTAAGGAAGCCTGGAGTCAGGGGGAAAGTATTTTTATTGGTGAGATATATAGTTAATGGAATTTACCTTAATGCCTATTGCTTATTTTTTTATTAACATTAAAAATAATCTATCAAAAGATAGGTGGATCCCCAGTGGATAGTGAGTGCTTCATTTGACTTTGTGTGTTTGACCTAATTTTGTTTGATTCTGATTCTTGTCTAGCTGATTCTGATTTGTTTATTATTTCTCATGTTTGATCACTGACACGGTGGCGGGCACAGTGGCATAGTGGTTTGCACTGTTGCCTCGCAAGAAGGAGGTTCCGAGTTCGAATCCGGGTCCGACTGGATCCTCTCTGTGTGGAGTTTGCATGTTCTCCCCGTGTTCGTGTGGGTTTACTCTGGGTACTCTGGTTTCCTCCCACACTCAAAAGACATGCATGTAAGGTGCGCTCCTGCAGTTGCCCTTGACCAAGGCACTGGCCTCAGAACTGGAGTTGGTTCCCGGGCGCTACACTGTGGCTGCCCACTGTTCCTAAGTAACTAGGATGGGTCAAATGCAAATTACCCCGCGGGGTTCAATAAAAAGTATAAAAGTATCTTATAATTCCATTCAAATCTTATTCTTACCATAGCACTTCTAGTTTGTTTGCCCAGTGGAGTTTAACATGTTTGATGATTTGTTCGTTCTCGACCTCGTCTCTCATTTTTCCTTCTGCTTGCCGTATAGTGACTCCAGTTAGGTAAGGTGTTCCCAGCTGGACTACAATTCCTTCCATCGTGACACTATCTTGTTATTTTGCTTTATTTTTTCTCCTTTACTGTTTTTTAAGGTACACTGGGTGGAATTCTATTGGGGGTACGCTATTCAGACAGTTCAAAGCCGCCTCGTGTCCCACAACCCTCAAATAGGTTTATAGACTTTTTTTGAAAAAATGGTCAATAATAGGCAAATATGATACACATCAGTGGTTCTCAATTGTTTTTCTTACTAGTTTCTTACCCTCAAACTTGTTTTTGTCAGTCACCCCCTTTATCAGCACAAAACATGGGTTCTTGGAGGTATTTTTGTGGCAAACGTCACAACTATGTTGAATAGGTTTACAGATCTCAGTTAATGTGAGAATACACATTAGAACAGTTGTGAACTACAGACAACTCTGCAATTACCAGTCAATTCTGCCATTGAAACCTGTCAAATGCTATCCTACGTATCATTTGGTGCAATATTCGACAGTGCTGAATCAGCAGATTTGAGAGGATATAATTACGGAGTGTGTAAAGACCCCCTGTGGACCCAGTGGCCAGGACTACTTCAATAGGAAGCTCTTCCCATCTATACAGATGTGTGGCAGTATGATAATATGGAGAGATGAACAATAATATTGGCTTAACCTTATATTGAGTTAACCTTACCCTTAACAACAGCCCCACCTAGAGAATGATACAGAGCCTCTTTGTAGATCCTGCTGTTCTTCAAGACTGGTGCTGTGAACAAAGCCAGGATACCCCACAAAGGTGTTGAGGAACTTGCCCTTCCCATCACATACTGCCGGCATCTGTATAGATCTGTATAGGTCTTGATGTGGATATGGCACCCGACAATGGCACCCACACACTTGGAGAGAGGTTGGCCAGCTCCGCAAAGCCTAGGCCAACCTCCTCAAGTTCTCCAGCTGTGAGCACACCACACTGTAGGACAAACCGTGTGCAAGCTGTTTGCCAGGATGTTTATGTGGTGTGCCCTGCCATATCTCCCCTCATGTGGCGGCAACTGGATCAAGGCCAACATAGAACCACAACCCAGACGGCTGTCTGCCATTAGGTCCAGATCTTCATTCGAATACATGCGCAGCACTGGCACACTGCTGTTTATTTGCGCATATAGGCAAATTGGTGGATTTTTGGCCTAAAAAAGAAAAAGAAATTACAAACATGAACAGTGTGTGCATGTATCCTACAATTTAGAGATGTTGCAATGTAAACTTGATACATACAGTGAGCACCATAATTCATGGACAGTGACATATATTTGTTATTTTGGTTCTGTACTCCAGCACTTTCAGTTTGAAAGGATACAATGACAATGAGGTTGCAGACTGTCAGCTTTAATTTGAGGGTATTTTCATCCATATCGGATGAACCGTTTAGAAATGACAGCACCATTTGGTACATGGTTCCTTATTAAGGTACTACAAGTATTTGTTGAATTGGCTTCACAGATGTGTTTCGTTAGGCAGGTGTATTCATTTGTGTCGTTAGTGAATGCAGAAGAGAGCTGTTGATGTCTAATCTTGATTCTAGACTTTGCAATTGCCTTTGGAGATTGTTGTTGGGGTGTGACAACATGAGAAAGACAGCTGTGTCGATGCAAATTAAGCTGGCCGTCATAAGGCTCAGAAATGAAAATCAATCAATCAGGAACATTGCAAAAACCCTGGGCATGCCCAAGTCAACAGTTTGGTTCATCATTAACAAGAAAAAAACAACTGGTGAACTCAATTATGTCAAAAGACCCGGTAGACCGAGGAAGACCACTGTAGTGGATGACCGGAGAATACTCTCTCCCCCCTGACAACAGCCCAACAGATCAAAAACACTCTCCTGGATGCAGTTGTAGATGTGTCAAAGTCTACCGTACGTAGAAGACTACACCAGCAGGACTACAGAGGGTACACTACAAGATGCAAACCACTGACAAGCCTGAAGAACAGAAAGGCGAGATTACAGTTTGCTAAAAAGCACCTAAAAGAGCCCCAAGAGTTCTGGAACAAAGTCTTGTGGACAGATGAGACAAAGATTAACATGTACCAGAGTGATGGAGTGTGGAGAAAAAAAGGAAATGCCCATGATCCAAAACATACCACCTCATCTGTGAAACATGGTGGAGGGGGTGTTATGGCTTGAGCCAGTAAGGCTGCCAGTGGAACGGGCTCACTTGTCTTCATCGATGATGTGACTGCAGACAGAAGTAGAAAAATGAATTCTGAAGTCTACAGAAATATTTTATCTGCTCAGAGAAAACCAAATGCCTCCAAACTCATTGGACGGAACTTCATCATGCAACAAGACAATGACCCGAAACATACTGCTAGAGCAACGAAGGGGTTTTTGACGGCCAAACAGTGGAAAATCCTTGACTGGCCGAGTAAATCACCGGATCTGAATCCAATTGAACATGCATTTTACATGCTGAAGAGGAGACTGAAGGCAAAAAGTCCCCAAAACAAGCAGGAACTGAAGATGGCTGCAGTACAGGCCTGGCAGAGCACCTCCAGGGAAGATACCCAGCGTCTGATGATGTCTATGCGTTGCAGACTTCAAGCAGTCATTGCATGCAAAGGATATGCGACCAAATATTAAAAATGATTACTTCATTCTACATTATGTTAAACTGTCCAATATTTTTTGATGCCTGAAAATGGGGGGGACTAAAGGTTCTATAATTTCTAAACGGTTCATCCGATATGTATGAAAATACCCTCAAATTAAAGCTGACAGTCTGCACTTCAACCTCATTGTCATTGTATCCTTTCAAACTCAAAGTGCTAGAGTAGAGAACCAAAATAACAAAAAATGTGTCACTGTCCAATGAATTATGGTGCTCACTGTATGTAAATACGTGTCAGGTATTATAAAACACCTTTTCTTAAAGTTTTTGTCACAAGGTTGAATATAAATCAAAGTGAATTTTATTCCAACTGATCAGAAGCACCGTCTTTTATGACTGCTGTGTGATTCTTACCTCATACAGAAGCAAGGTAACGTGACACAGCCTTGCTTCCCTGCAATGGGAATGCCACTGTTCCCACAGATGCCGGTGCCATGTGACTAATATGCATGCGATGAGCCTGCTATGATTCATTATTTCCAGTACCCTTGGTAGTGGTGAATCTACGTTTTAAAAATCAATATCCATTGCTTGTAAACAATTAAGAAAACATTGGGTAGCATTGCTTTTGAATACAGCTTATTTAACTGCGGTGAGGCAAGACAGCCTATATTGTTTTAGTACAGTAACTTGGCGTCATTTTGATATCAATACTTTTAATGGCAGGCCTAGATTTTGCCAGTTTGAATGAATGAGTTATAGACAGTGTATGTCTTGTATTGTAACTTGGCATTTTTGTACGTTGAAAATGTGTTTTTTATGAGATTCAATTTTTGTTCACACAGTTGATAAATAGCATTTTTTGTGAATATGTGCATGGGACACTGCATGTCAAACAGCCTATCTGAGGGACAATATGCATAATATTTCAGATTTTATATCCCAATTTTATCTTCCATGTTCCATGGGAGGGAATCATTGAAAATAGTGGTGATAACTGTACAGTAAAATACAGCGTCCGATAAAACAGTACATACCAAAAACAAGCTCTGAGACAACAATACGGTGATAGGTTTGAACAATTAAGTTCCTTTCTGTGTCTTAACTTCATCTGAACACACATTCCCACACTCACACTCTGAAACTGCTTCCCACTGTTAGAGGCAAATGGCTACAAATAGAGTTCAATCACTGTTTGTAAGGATGTACAATAGCAGATCAAAGGGGTGTCACCGGCAGCAGGCCATTTGGGTGTCTCTGTGAAGTCTGTTCTAATGGATATTCCTTCCTGGGAACGTTTACACATGGCAATCACCACACCTCTCAACTGAATATTTAAACCCTCACTTGTGACTGTCTTGAGATTCGTAAGGAATCTCAAGACAGCTTGTCGTGGCACTGAGGCAAATCTCCCTTTGCGCATTGAAATAAAACCCTTTCAATTGGAAAGTGTTCCTCAGTGTGTTACTGCACCTTTCCCAACTTGGTTCCACACGGGAGAAGATTCCCAACAAACAAAGAACAATCTGTTACAAGCCCACTGACAGGTGATACAGCTATGCAACACGTCATTAGTAGCCTAACTGAAGGGGGTTCAAACTTATGCTTGACTGAACAAGGACTTTAATTTACCTAATAAACGTTGTTTCCTCGATTCTCCCGTCCTCGCGTCCTTTCCTTGCTTCATTTTGTTGCATCCTCCAATGGCTGGAGTGTCCTCTGTTGGGCTGAGCTGGAAGCTAGGAAAGGAGACAAGGAAAGGAAGCAAGGGGGTACCAAAATATGTGTTTATATTCATTAAATAATGTCAACTTTTAAAGCTCTGCAAATGCACTTTTATTTTAAAATTTTCATTACATAACTTTGGTATTGACAGTGTGGAAATAACCACACTGGTGCAGCCTAGTGCACCATAAGCCACCAGTTAAACAGAACAGCGCAACAAGCTGTGTTTTTTTATTACCTTAAACCACCCAGTGGCATCAGGTTCATTCAGCATTACAGCATCGATTTCAGCACCCAGTGACCTAATTTCATAAAGATTGAGAAACATGTTGCAAAACAACTTTCTTGAAATAAATGACACGACTGTAATAATTTCAACATTTTTATTTCTAATCTATATCAGATTTGTTATATAGGTAAGGGAAAATACACCAAGGCATATTACAGGCACATTGAGAAAAGTGGTAAAATGTTCAAACAAGTAAAACACAAAATGGAGAAAGCAGTTAAAGAAATATAAAGTGCAATATTTTAAAATAGTAATTTCCTCAGTCATAACGAATTCTGAAATTCTGAATTCAGAAATACTTTTACACATGTACTTTCTCTCTCCTTTTACGCAACAATTCCACAGGGAACACACAAATTTGGTTGTTTGTGTGTTTCAGTGGAAAACTGAAAGTATGTCAGAGGCATCATCTCCACGGAGTTAAAAACCCATCATGTCTATGTCTACAATGCCCATAATTATTATTATCAAAGTTTGTCTCACATCAAAGTGTCTAAAAACAAAAATTGCCTCATGCAAGGCATTTACATGAATGCATGAAACTGCTAACTTGGCATTTTTGTATGTGGAAAACGTGTTTTTCATCAGATATCATTTATTTTTGTACTGTGTTTGTTATGAGTTAATGATAACAGTAATTCATATAAATGTAGGCTATGAGAGACATGCATACACATGCATGCTAATGTGAGTCTGAACTGCTGTACCTATTGATATACATTTTGGACTTTGCTTCCGTACGTGTAGAGAGAGGGGAGTGGTGCAAAGTGTGTGAGAAAAAGAAAAAAGTCAAAAGAAAAAAGGCACAGAGACAGAGACTAGTGGTACAGATATTTTTTTGTTTGAAGTAAGATAGCTAGCTTTTCAGACAGTTTTAAGAGCGACAGATAATCACTGCTGTATTGCAAGTTGGAGTAATAGCCCATCCATATTTTTCCAAGGCATAAACAAGTTAAAGGCTGAATCCTTGTGTCGGCTGGCTGTTTCCGGATCTTTGTTCACGCTACAGAATCGTTGCAAAAACGAAGCACTTACCCACGGCTTTACACTAACACACATTTTAGATGAAACAAAGGCATGGATTAAATCATTTTTTCTTTACCATGAATGACAAAGAAATTAAAGTGTATGCCATATTTTTAAATGGAAGCGTTTTTAATGGGCTATTATACACGACAGACCTTGTAATTGACTGTATTTCGATAAAGGATATATAGGGCTAGCTAACATTAATTAAAAATGTGGTGTTGCAGCGTAGTGACAGTAGCCTTATTAAAAAGTATGGAACAGTAGAAATGACACAGCAGTCCATTTAACATTGTCACTTTTTAAGAAAATCGAGGTAACCTACTTGCCGTGAAGAAGTCATTATCTTGCGCCAGTTTCTGTACGACCGTCAATAACGTTACCTACCGGACCGAAGTGCAACCCTGATCGCTGCCCAGTGAGCTACTAGTGAAAGAGACTAGAAAATTTAACTGTTTTAAACGAGTACACTTCTATAGATGTAATTTTGTGTGTGCATCTGATGAGTCGTTAACAAGGTAGCTAACGTTAAACTTGGTCAAAATGCCAAAAGCGGAACTCTCTAAAACTTGACTGTATTTTATTATTTTAGTTCTTATTAGGGGCGACATAGCTCAGGAGGTAAGAGCGGTTGACTGGCAGTCGGATGGTTGCCGGTTCGGCCCCCCGCCCTGGGCGTGTCGAAGTGTCCCTGAGCAAGACACCTAACCCCTAATTGCTCCCAATGAGTTGATTGGTACCTTGCATGGCAGCCTTTCACCACTGGAGTGTGTGTGTGTGTGTGTGTGAATGGGTGAATGAGAGGCATCAATTGTAAAGTGCTTTGGATAAAAGTGCTATATAAATGCAGTCCATTTACCATTTATTGATTTCACAGCCATCTGCAGAACCAGCGTTGTACAGTCGGTCTGTCGTGGGTTTTGCTCTTTTAAATGAATGCACTTCCACATGTATGTCATCTTGCGTGTGCATCCAATGTTTTTATTGGCTTTGGTACCTTAAATGTCCAATGGGCAAACATATTATTTGTGGGCTTGGAGCATTTGTGATGATGTAATCAGGCAGGAAAAAGAATAAGCAGAAAACACAAAATCCCCCTAGTTAGGGCTATTGCGTGGACATGTGAAGTTGTTTATGAATTCTATCTGTTGAAATGGGGTCTGAAGGTACAGAAATGAATGTTGTTAAGGGCTGAGAGTCTGTGGTCATTGTGGGTATTTCTGTATGGAACCCTGAAACGTGCCAAACCGTCAGTGCTGTATAGGTATGGGGTATGCTTCCCTGCCAACCCATTATAAAGCCACAAAAATTAGCCACAGTTCAACAGAGAATAGTCTTAACTAAACATCAGTGTCAAGTAGCTAGGCAGATAACTTCTTATACTTCTGTTGTTTTCAGAACATACACACAGCTAGCTATCACATCCTGTTTATTTATATAGCTGTATAGTTAGTTAATGTAGCTATGATAACTGGATAGTTTAGGACTTATCAGTAATGAAGTACTGTTGCTGTTCGACAATGAGAAGACTTAAAAAAAATGAGTGCTTGTCATCTTTAGTCTCAGGCTAGCAGCTATTTAAAAGCGGAGTCATGCCAGAAGTTTATTAGGACAAGCACGTAACCATCCAGACCCACGGCGCAACTCACTTCCGCAGACACATTTTAGCTGGCACCACCTGCGCATGCGTCCCAAAATGTCCCTGAGCGAGTGAGTGAGTGAGTGACCACAATTTGCCATGCATAGCCCACGGCGGAAGTTCCTGCACACCGTGGGAAAAAGAACAAGTGGCGAATGCACAGATGTAATGTTACTGTTTTGATCTTTGAAATTATCTATAATGGCTTCGTCACCACCTTGTGGTGGACCCATAATAATACAGCATGGCGAACAAACTGATGGAGAAATACATTCCTGAGAGCTCTATTTAAATACCAACAATTGAGACCAAAAGTTTACACACACCTAGGCTAAAAACATTCCGACTCCACAGATCCACACATATCACTCAGTCTTGTGGGCCTCCTTGCTCGGATGCGCCTTTTTAGTTTAGACCACAAATTTTCAATGGGATTCAGGTCAGGGCTTTGTAGTGGCCACTCCAATGTCGAAGTGTCCCTGAGCAAGACACCTAACCCCTAATTGCTCTGGTGAATGCGAGGCATCAATTGTAAAGCGCTTTGGATAAAAGCGCTAAATAAATGCAGTCCATTTACCATTTACCATTTGTATATGAGTATATGCGTGTATCCCTTTCAAAACAATATGGTTGTTGCTGCAACCTGTGTTTTTCTTATTTTTCTTATTAGCCTGCTTAGCCTTCTTGTCATACACATTGGCCTAAGACAGGTTTCGGTCATTATTGATTATATGATAATATAATTATATATTTATATATATTATATAATTTAGAAGCTAATTTACATATGTAATTGGCTATTATGATGTCATGTTTATTCTGGTTTTATATTTCCTGTTTGTCAGAAGAACTTCAAGTTGTTTGGAAATTGCTCCTTAGGATGAACTGGACTTGTGGAGGTCCACAATTTTTTTTCTGAGATCTAGGCAGAGTTGATTGGATTTTCCCATGGTATCAAGGGCAAAAAGGCAGTGGCTCTAAAGGTAGGTCCTTAAATACAGCCACGGGTGCCAATTATCCCGCAATTAACTCCTAATTATGACAATTGGCCAATCAAATGCTCCTAAAATGTCATCACATCAATTTGTGGAATCTTCCAGACTGCTTAAAGACACAGTCAACTTAGTGTATGTAAACTTTTGACCCACTGGAATTCTGATATAATGAATTAAAGCTGAAATAAATCTGTCTCTAATCGATTGTTTTAAAATTACCTCTGATGTGAACAAAGTAGATGCCCTAATTGACTTGCCAAAAGATATGTATGGTAACGTGAAATGTGCGGAGTTGTGAAAAACTGAGTTTGACTATCTTTAGCCTAGGTGTATGTAAACTTTTAGCCTCAACTGTACAATAGGCTTCACAGTACATGCATTCTATTAACACTATGCAACTTCTTCTTTTGCTACTTTTCTGAGTCTGAGGCAGGGTTGGAATTACGCCAAAGCCTGAGAATGCCTTGCATACTTTGACCTGGCCAGGGCTAGATCAATAAAAATATAAAGGGAGTGGGTGCCCATTTATTCCTTATTTCTAGGAGCCACCGGCACCTAGGCTATCTATAATGAAAATAAGTGGATGTAATGTTGAGCCAGGACTGATTTTGTTTACCAGATTTAATTATCGGATCAAACTCACATTTGTTGTTGTTATGATATAATCAAACCAACATAAAGCCAAATGTAGCAAATGCAATCTAACTTTGGTTGCAAGAAACGGGTCAGTGCTGCGTTTCCCAGAGCCTCCTTAGCGCTATGTGTGTCGTAAGGTTTACCTTAAGGCAGGCATGTCCAAAGTCCGGCCCGGGGGCCAATTGCGGCCCGTGTTCAAATTTCCACCGGCCCGCAGCCTCTGTCATAAAATCAATAATATGCGGCCCGCCAGCACTGTTGACCACAGTATAAAATACACGCGTACAAAAAAGCTATTTTATATTTCACCAGAAGATGGCAGTAGACCTGTGGCCGCACTCTCGCCGCGTGACCGTTGTGTGATCCTTTCCAGCCCATTTCTAAAATGGCGACTGTAACTAAAAAAAGGAAAGTTGACAGCGAGGGCCGCCGCTTCCAGGACAAGTGGAAATTGGAGTATTTTTTCACTGAAATACGAAACAACTGTGTCTGCCTAATTTGCCAAGAGACTGTGGCTGTTTTCAAGGAATTCAATATCAAGAGGCACTACCAGACGAAACATGCTAACTACGACAAGCTAACTGGGAATGAACGCGGTGAAAAATTTAAGCAACTGGAAGCTGTTTTAACGGCACAGCAGCACTTTTTCACAAGAGCACGTGAGTCAAATGAAAATGCCACAAAGGCGAGCTACGAGGTGGCAACGCTGATTGCCAAGCACTGCAAACCTTTTACTGAGGGTGAATTTATTAAAGACTGCGTGATGAAAATGGTGGAGAAAATTTGTCCTGAGAAGAAGCATGAGTTTGCCAATGTTTGCCTGGCTCGTAACACTGTGGTACGGAGAATTGAAGACGTTTCATCTGATATTAAGAGACAGTTAGAGGCAAAAGGAGTGGAGTTTGACTTTTTTTCGTTAGCCTGCGACGAAAGCACGGATGCATCTGACACCACTCAGTTACTGATTTTTTTGAGAGGAGTGGAAAATGAAATGAACGTGAGTGAAGAGCTACTTGACCTCCAGAGCCTTAAGGACCAAACAAGAGGAACAGATTTATTTGTTTCTGTTTGTTCCGCCGTAGATGACATGAAACTACCGTGGAATAAAGTCACTGGGATTATTACGGATGGCGCACCTGCCATGGCTGGCGAGCGAAGTGGATTATCAACCCTAGTCTGTAACAAAGTCAGCGAAGAAGGAGGCAAAGCTATAAAACTCCACTGTATTATTCACCAACAAGTTCTCTGTGCCAAACATCTGAAATATGATCATGTTATGAAACCGGTGATAAAGGCTATTAATTATATTCGCTCCAAAGCCCTGTGCCACCGCCAGTTTCAACAGTTTCTACTCGACATCCAGGCTGAATACGGAGATGCTGTGTATCACAACAACGTAAGATGGCTCAGTCGGGGGTCTGCACTGCAGCGCTTCTACTCTCTTAGGGAGGAAATCGGACAATTCTTGGCAAAAAAGGGACAACAGATGCCAGAACTATCTGATCCTGTTTGGCTGGCTGATTTTGGATTTTTAGTTGACATAACACGACATCTGAACGCGCTGAACACGAGCCTTCAGGGGCAAAATGCAGTGGTAAGCCAACTGTATTCACACATCAAAGCCTTTGGGACCAAGCTGCTACTTTTCCAAAGGCACCTGTCACAAACGCAGCCCAATACCACACATTTCCCATCGCTGCAGGAAATAATGACCAGTTTTCCACAGAACAATATCAGTGCGCGAATGAGGAGGTATGCAGCAGACATCTCATCTCTGGCTGAGGAGTTTCAACAGCGCTTTCAGGATTTTGCAGCTATTGAAAAGGAGATCACGCTTTTTTCCTCTCTTTTCTCCGTGGACCCTGATGACGCTCCAGACCACCTGCAGCTGGAGCTCATTGAGCTGCAGTGTGACGCCGAGTGTCGCAGTCGGCACCAACAGCTCCCTCTTGTCAACTTTTACCGCCAGCTGGATAAAGGCAGGTTCCAAGAGATTCGAACATTTGCTAAGAAAATGCTGAGCTTGTTTGGCTCGACATACTTGTGCGAGAAGACATTCTCGGTTATGAACATTAACAAGAACCGCGTGAGGACGAGACTAAGTGACTCTCACCTGCGTGACATCTTGCGCATCAAAACCACTGTTTTTGAGCCAGACCTGGCCTATTTACTGCAGACGAGATCTCAGTATCACCCTTCACATTAGTGCAGGCAAGTTATTTGTTTAGTCTTCTGAGGTGAATAAATTCTAAAATCTGTGAATTGATTTTTTTTTGTGATGATCAAAACCACAGTTTTGAATATGCACTGAGTCTTTTCAATCCATGTATCATTTGTTCTTTTGTTTTTCAAACCGGGTCTCGTAAACCCGACAAATTAAATATTAAAATCAAATTCGGTCCGGCAGCCCGTTTTTCCATTTCGTATTTTTGATCCGAGTCTAAAATTGAAATAATGAAAAACACGGCCTTTTTCGTTTTTGATATCCGATTCAAAATCAAATAGCATATTTTCGTTTTTTGATGGTCAATTGAAAAAGGAAGAACGAGTGATACAAGGATTCATATAGCCCTCAATGTTTTGTACTTCTGAATAAGATAACTGTTAGTGTTATTTTCCTATTCACATGTTTTGAATTTAGAAGTTTACAGTGAGCATTTAATAGTGAATAATATGTAATGTTTCAAATGAACCTAGATATGTTTAATCTTCCCGAAAGTTTTTTTTTTCCAGACAGACTTTTTCTTCATTTTATGTGGTCTTCAAATATGAAAGGCAGAGTGATTTTGATAAAAACTTCTTTAGATTTATTTGTGTTCTGTGTGAAGAAATGAAAAGTATGCCATTTGCAATAAAAATTTCATAAAATAGTTCATTTGCATTTAATGTTAATGGTTCAAAGAATGTAAGGCTGAATGGTCGGCCCCTACACATTTTCACCTCACCAAATCTGGCCCTCTCTGCAAAAAGTTTGGACACCCCTGCCTTAAGGTCTTCCTTTAGTTGTCGAGCTGTTTCCCAGCACCTCTTTAGCTAAGGTATACCTTCTGAAAGGTATACCTTTAGAAGGGTGGTCTGAGGCACTCGTAGCTGTCCCTTAGCGATGCACTCTGCTCATCCTGTCACAGTTTTAGCCTTATTAGACCAACATTTTGCTTTTTAAATCGACAGTTGTACTACAGTGCACATCTAGTAGCCTACATCTGCATGCACAAATGACATAGATAGTTTAATATTAACTTTACGAAAATTAATTATCCAAACAGTAAATGGTAAATGGACTGCATTTATATAGCGCTTTACAATTGATGCCTCTCATCCACCAGAGCAGTTAGGGGTTAGGTGTCTTGCTCAGGGACACTTCGACACGCCCAGTGCGGGGATCGAACCGGCAACCCTCCGACTGCCAGACAACTGCTCTTACCTCCTGAGCTATGTCGCCCCAAACAGTGATTCTGTGCATAGCACATCATGAGAATGTTGTTGTTTCACCTGTCTATTCCCATCATGATGGTAATAAAGTATAGGGCCTATCCATAATACTAATCCAATTTATGAAAAAAAATAAGCTTATATTATTTTTATGTAGTGGAGCTTACTGAGGATATGGCCTGTCTGACTGCATACCCTGTAGCAATTAGTTAATTTGTGTGTGAGTCAATGATCACACTGACTTGGAACAAACTGCCGGTTTATTAAGAATTTAAATCCTGTGTGAGCAAAGCCGACGTTGCTCCGACGACGTGATTAATTGACATGACCCTTGTACCCAACAGATTTGGATTAATTTGGCAATAAATACCCATGTAATGTTGTGCCAGAGTTGCCAGTTATTTTTGGCAGTGGGTGGGTGAGTGAGTGAGTGGGTACCTCCAAAAGCTTTGCATAATTCAAATCTGAGGAATCTGATCAGTGTGAGAAAAGACCATGTGCTCACTGTGTCTGAGAATATTTTTTTGTCTCTGCTTCTTTGTAGAAACTTTAACACATAAAAATAACAATACAAAGGCCCTCACTGGGGTAGTGTCCCTATGCTCCATTATGGGCAGAGTTTTGGTGTGACTTACTCATGCGTATCAGGTCATTAATATGGCTTGGATTCAATCAAACCTGTCTTGTGCATAGAAAGTGGTATTTAACATGGGCATCACTAATGCAAGATACATTGGTAATATTGGTCAGATTACAGGTCAATTAATATTATTTCGGTGGAAAAAGTGCCCAGATCAGTCCCCTCTACTGTTCTATAGATGTCGATGGGGACTGTTTTGGCAGGGTGGCATCGAAAATAGTTCATAATTACAATTAATATTAGGGGTCAACCGATACGGTTTTTTCAGGGCTGATACCGATACCGATTATTAGTAAGTCAAGGAGGCCGATAGCTGATATTTGGGGCCGATATTCAGTTGCAGTAAATGTTAACATTATTGTGCCAAAATTTACAGCAACACAAACCCCAACACAAGGCTGCCTTTAAATGAACATATGTTTAATAGAATATTTTGTAAAACATTAAATATTTGAAAAATAAATTTTAAAAAGTGTGTGAAGTTTGAGGCACTAGATTTTGAAACAATCTGAATGGAATTTTTAATATATAAAATATATATATTTTAATAAATAACTTTCAACATAACAAATGGAACGATGAATTACAAACTGCGTTGACAGCAGGCAGTAAACTTTGAACAAACTGAATAATAAAAATAAATAAACATATGTTAATAAAATAACTCCTAAAACATAAATTGGTTAAAAGTGCATAGAGTTCCCAGCAGGCTTTGACTGAACTGAATGAAAAAATAAAATTGCATGTATTCATTAGTGTCATCATTTTCCCTTTCTCTTATCTTTATATTTATTTTTGTCACCAATTTCTTCTCCTATACATTTTTCTGTTTTCCTTCACTTGCGAAGACAGGAACTCACTGAAAATCAATTTTACAGACTTTACTCAGAACAATGTTTAAGTGTTTCTTTTCTTCTGGGAAAAATAAATAAAATAAAATTTAAATTTAAACCCTTCCCTCCCCACTTTCCCTTCAAGTCATTTTTTTCTATGCTGAATATCTTAGATTGTGACTGCATCCTCTAGGTGGTTCTCTGGTTCATAGTTTATGGTATAGGCTTTTGGTTTGCATCCTACTTTCTCTTGTAGATCCGATCTTCGTGAGTACTGTTAAATAAACAGATCAATATTCCCGGCATAGTTTTTTGCCCTACATAGGTCCTTGCATTGAACAGGAACGTGTGACACACTGCACAATGAAATGCATAACTCACACGAGTCCAGATGACTGGTGCAGACACCACCAATTCGAATTGGAACGAAATACGTTGTGAAGCATTAGCGGAAGAAATGGCAAGATTTCTAAGGTCAAAACACACTGTATGTATAACTAAATATATCACGCATTTGTTTTCTCTTTTTAGCCTAGTTACATTTGAAGTTTAATCGCAGCAGTGGAAATCATGTTCTCTGTTTGAATTGACAACCTGTTGTCCAGTTCATGTCGGACAGACAGGGTTCGCAGGCGACTGGTGAGCTGAAAATTGGTGGGGCATAAACTTTCCTTTAGACTAATCATTGATCTCAACCTGTTTCCATTCATTTTCCTTTATTGTCATGCATGCCAACGATTGGACTAATCAAATGGCAAGTAGCCTAACACACAGCGTCTTCATACCGTGTTAGGGGGATTCAATCATAAATTCAATTTATCTGTTAAAAATCTGTTTTAATCACCAAGTAGTCTACACTTAACAAACATGATACACCAGTCTGTTATCTACCATGTTACCTTTCAGAATAACCAGCAAAAACAAAACCTTCACTTTAAGATTGTTTACAATCTACGCATTGCAGAAGTGCAAATAATGTTGATTAAAAATGTGCACAATTTCGTAGTCTACTGCAAACGAAAATACATGTAGGCTATAAGGCCTAGGCTACTCGCTAAAACTGCCTATTTGGGGAGAGCTGGCTATATATGATAGTATTGAGTAGCCTATTTTGTGGATTAATTGTATTGATACTCAAGGAAAATCAGGGGAAGTTTCCGCCACTGCTTAGTGATTATAACAGATTTTTCTAAATCGCATTTATCATTTAATCTCCCTAACACAATGCAAAGAAGCTGTGTGTCACTTTCCAATTGATTAGTCAGATCGTTTGCATGCTTGTTAATCACTGAAAATTAATAAAAACAGTTTGAGATCAATGATTAGTTTAAAGGAAAGTTTTGTGCCCCACCAATTTTCAGTTCACCAGTCGTCGATCCTTGAAAAGTTATGCCCCTTGAGTGAAGGTAAATAACTCCATGTTGCTTCTCTCACACGCTCACAGAGAAGAATGCTGCGGGTGGGCCATTGAGTCAGACTGTGCCTTACAGATAGTGACGGCTGCAGCAGAGGACCACGTGTTGTGTTAGCGGAGCGCATGCATCACAAAAGGGGACTTTTTTTTATCGGCCAGCCAATAAAAATATGCCGATACCGATAATATGAAAAATGACGAATATCAAAGCCGATCATCGGCCGGACAGATAATCGGTCAACCCCTAATTAATATAATATAATAACTACCCCATTTCTATAATTTAAACTAAAAATTACAAGCACATTCGCACACATACAAGATTGCCTGAAAGATTTACAGTGAAAAGAGAATGGAAATGAAACAACAAATTCATAACATATTTTATATTTCATAATAATTTTGAGGACTTTAATTTAGAATTTCTTGAATTTAGTAATGTTTGAGAGTGCTTGTGTTGCTATAAATGTGGAAAGCACTTTCTGGATATTACATAACCACAACCCCTATAGCCCCAACTGGAGATAACCTGTAGTTTGTGTCGATCAAGAAAGAGAGTGTGGCCCTTTATTGATCTCTAAGGAAGTCCTACTCCTTTAGGAGCCGGTTTTCCTCCTGCAGCTTAGTAATTCTTGTCTGTGCAGTAGGCACAGGACTCTGCACAGCAGTGGGAGCAGCTGCTACACTCACTGTAAAATATTGAAATACAGGAGATATAATATAACCCTGTTCAGATAGCAAGCAATTTAGTCAACTGTTTGTCCGTTCATTCTCTATAAAGCTGAGCAATGGGTAGCGACCCGATATGGGTTGTCGCCCATAGTTCATCAACCTTTCGTGAGCATTGCCTGTCAACAGCCAGAGATTCTGGCTTCTTATTTCTCCAACCAATATGATACAATATTGTGAATAATCGCTCTGCCCGGCTACAATCATTGCAATGGAGTCTTTAATGACCTTTACGGAGTTGACACACTAGGTATCTTAGCATCAAGTGTCAAGCTGGCCTTAATCTTATCTTCTCAGTTTCTCTTTCTATGGGGCTCCCGTCCCTCGTTCTGAGTTCAAAGACTGCTCTAGCCTGTTTCCTTGGCCTGAGACCATGACATTGCTCCAGCTCTGTACTTCGCTCCATGGTCATGGACTGCTTAAGCCCTGTTCCTCCCCTGCCCATGCCTTGACGCAGCCTGGAGCACCAGATCCATCACCTGGCTCCTCTAAACTGCACTATTCTGAACTATACCATTTTATCTTCTATTATTCCTGTTAGCTTTCATCTCAGCAGTAACCTGCTTAATGCATTTTATTTGCTGTTATAGATGCCTGGTAGCATTTCTGCTACATTCAATTCTACTGCTACTTTATACCAGGCTGGCCAGTGGAGGATAGCCTCCCCCTCTATAGCTAGGTTCCTTTCAAGCTTTCTTCCCATTGGGGAGTTTTTTCTTGCCACTGTTTGAGGGTTCTCTCTTCAGTGGGAGTTTTTTTTACCTTTTGTGCTTGCTACATGGACCTTCAGGTCTGGTGTCTGCTCTGTTTGCTTTGTTTCTTGCCTTGCTACTCTGTAAAGTATCTTTGTGACAGTTCTCTGCAAAAAGCACTGTACAAATAAATTGAATTGAACTGAATGGAGGAGCGGATAAAAACCTGAATAATAGACAGCAAACTATATGGCAAATATGTGGCTTGTTCTACCAATATCAGTCAAATTGTACACTACTAGAAAGTTGGTCACAGCTAGTGATCTATCTCTCTCACAAGCTATATAATAGGTAGCTATTGAAAGATATAGAGAGATCGCTAGCTAACAAGCTTGTGAGAGAGAAAGATCACTCGCTGGGTAGGTAACTAGTGAGAGAGATATTGACAGATTGCTAGCTAGTCAGATAGCAACACATATTCAGAGAGATCGCTAGCTAGCTAGCTAGCTAGTGAAAGAGAGTGAGAGATCGCTAGGTGTAGCTAGCTAGCTACAGAGAGAGAGATAATGTTAGCTAGCTAGTGAGATAGCAGTAACAGATACTATTTATCAGTGTCATGACATAGCTACAGAAACTAAAGGATAGGCTATGTGGCAAATATACGTCTTTGATACACTGTGTAATGCCATTATTTCCCTTCAAAAATTAGTAGCTGCACGAGACCACTACGAGGATACAACGGGAAGCTCATGCCCCTCCCTCAGCCTAATACACTTGAGAGACCCATCAACTGACTTGCTTGCTATGTGAACGTGGGCTAACAAACTGTTTAGTGAATTCAGCACTCAAATGAAATATGGATATGGAATGGACGTTATTGTTTGCTTCTATTGCTGAAGTTGCAACCAATATGGCATCCAGTGCACCGCACCTTTCAGTCTTCTTATAGGCTACAATGGAGAAACCTGTGCCTTTTTCTTCCAAACGAATGGGTTTACAGTCATATTTTCAACCCAGTTATACCCATAAGAATAAGAATCAATGGGTGATTTTACTTGACACCATTCGATAACAAAGTTATAATTCACATTGTTCTATTCATATAGAAGTCAAATCTAGTCTGTTGTTTGTTGCAATGGGCATGTAATGATGACTAGCAGATAGATCCATCATGAAGGGGTGAACAAAATGTAATTATAACACTACGTGAAGTAGTTGGAGCTACACTGTTCTGTGGAGTGAGCAGTGATTCTCTTCTCGTTCGTATCTGTAAATGCATTCTATTCAGCAGATGACTGAATGCAAGTCCCATTAAAATACTCGAAATCTGTCAAAGTGAAAAAAACTTTGTACATATTGGTCTACATTTTGAAAATTAATATGGCCTCATTTACAATATTAACTTTTAAACTTGCAACTTGCCAAGAATTCCTTAATTGCGACTATTAAGTGCAACTGTCCTGCTTCAAAATTTACAACGTAACTTTGATAACACCTGTTTTGCTTGAGTTACAACTGTGAATATGAATCCTACGGACTGCTAGAAATGCTGATAGGGACCACCCATTCTCATATTAACCTTAACTATAGGCCAGTGTTTCTCAACCGTGGTCCTGGCGATCCACTGTGTATGCTGGGTTTTTTTCCAACCATAGTAACAAGCTCAGGGTTATAATGTGCTGCTAGTTGGGTTTAATTAGATGCTAATTGTTCTTAAATAGACAAATTACCCTCTTAAAGCCAGCAAATACCAGAAATAACTATGTAGGACTTAAAAATATACAGTATATCCCATATTCACATCCCAGGAGTTCAATTAGTCAGACAAACTTAGAGTATGCTTTCATTTACTGTGCTATATGTACTATGTGGGAAATAATTCCAATTGCAAATGGTTCCATTTTTAATGGATTCAATTACAAAATGACAGGTGAAATCATTTGGGTCCCATTTGCCCAGAGTGTGGAAACCTGAAACAATTTGTGTAAAATGAACAGAGTTTACTGACAGCAAATGGCAACAAGCCAAACCTCCATTGTGTTAAAATAAGCTTTACCACACAATTATGGTAGAGCACGTTCTCCACAACCTTAATTGTTCAAGAGATTGGCTATGACAAAAACCAGCAGACACTGTGGGTCCCCAGGACCACGGTTGAGAGACATTGCTATAGGCTACAATGGCACTTCTCTCAAGTAAAGACAAGTTCCACTATAATTATTATTGCACCCCCATTATAATACTGAAATGCAATTACGACTAAATTATGCTTTAATGTCTTTGTAACATGTCTACAGATTGTTCAACCCATTTAATTAAGGTAGACGAGAAGAAAGAATTAACTGCATGCTGTAATTATTTTATCATGCATGTGTGTAGTCTGGTGTTTCCACAGGGCACAGGTGAAGATGCTGTGTTACAAAATAAATAGGAGTGTAGATCATTAACCTTTTTTTTTTTTTTTGCTACAATACCATGCAGCAAATTGGAGTAAAAGACCGGTGCACTAATTGCAATGGGTTCCATTAGCGGATAGCCTAATAGCTGCCAGGCACAGAAAAAAGGATGAAAAGTACTGGAAAAAATAGATAACAGCGTAACATTTTTTCTACATGACTAGGTACAGGGCGTTACTGATATTTTGCCTATGTTTATATAGGCTACGCAAATCTATTCATACATTTTATATACGCAAAATATTTTTATAATTCAAATAGGGTATATGTTTACATATTGACGTTTTCACACGAACCTGGTCGAAAACAGGCGCTCGGACGCTAGCTATGTAGTTATATAAAACAAACTAATATTTGAGATAGGTACATAATACTACTGGACAGCTAGCAAGCAAAATTACAAGTAGCAGCACATTGTCATTGCAGCTAGCTAGCTATTTGCATCTGAGACGACTGGTTTGCTACCTTTTTTTTCTTTTGCAAACAATCGAATAGACAACATTGCACACATTATAATGAGCTAACTGGCTGCATAAGGCACTTAACGGATTGTCACTAACATTTGTGTAGTTTCATCCACTCATTCCAGAGAATTCATATTTAGTACTAGCTAGCTTGGTCCACACAGTTCTGTGATCCATATGCAGTTGAGTAACCATGGAAGCTCAAAGTACTTTTTGGTCGTGGTCCTTGTAGGCTATTCACAAGTTGTATGCACTCCACTAACCCGAGTCATATTGTGGCGAACTTGCCTCAGTTATCGTAGCTAGCTGTAAATATTTGTAAATACATGATCGTGTTTGTGTTGTTATTAAATGTGCTTAGCCTGTTAATAGTCGCTTATGCTAAGCTAGCTAACTTCGTTGTATTTGTGTTCGTTGGACCCTTATGCTTTTGTACAGTAGTGTTGTTAATGTCGCTGTGAATACCGTTGTAATGCTAGTTTTGTGTTCTTGTTGTTGTGTGCTTGATGTTGCGATTGGCTCTCGCTAATGTCCAGTGATTGGTGCACCGAGGGCAGCGAATTAAGCCAATCAGGGCGTCCTACCATTATAAAAGAGCTGTGCGCCCGATCGAACGGGTCAGATTTTTAAAAACTGTTAAGAAGCAATGTCTGCAATAAAGCGAAGCTCTGCTGGGGCGATTTGAAAACGGCTAACCCCGTCGCCGCCTCTGTTTTCCACGCCGAACGCTACATTGGTGTCTGGAAGTGGGATAGAGCGAGCTGAACTGGAGGAAGCGATCCGGCAGCTGGAAGAAAGGCTGGGGGTGCCAAGACGGCGAAAGGCGGGGGCTGAACGAGTGCCGAGTGGCAGAGCCCCGTGGTACGCCAAAAGAGGGCTCCCGAACGACCAGACGGAGCTAGCGTAGTACGGCCTACACGCCCGGAGGTGGCTAGTGCACGCGCTAACACGCAGCCGAAGCTAGCCAGGTTTAGCAGGGCAGCGCAGCGGGAGCCATACCTAGCTCAACTGCAGTTAGCTGCCCGTCACTGCGGCTGGAGCGAGGATGAGACGGCGACACACCTGGGACTCGCCCTGGAGCGCCCAGTGCTGCAGATACTGCTGGCTGAACTTTGACGCCGCTGACCAAGGCAACTTGAAGGCGCTGACAACGGCGATAGCAAGACACTTCGGCCAGCGGCGGTTGATCCAGGCGACCCGGGAGAAGCTCACCAGCCGCCGTCGCCAAGAAGGGGAAAGCTGGGGGAGCGTGGTCGCAGATGTGCGGCTCCACACACGGCAGGGCTACCCGTCGTTTGGCGCAGCAGAGCAGGAAGAGCTCGCGCTGCATGCCTTTCTCCAGGCCCTTACCCCGGAGCGACGGCGTCAGCATGTCATCCTGGCCACACCCCGCTCCCTTGACGAGGCCCTTAAGGAAGCAGAGAGGGCGGAAGACGTCATCTGTCTGGCTCCAGGCCAGACAACCTGCCCCCACGTCCGCGAGGTTAACTGCTACGAGGAGGAGGAAGTCCGCTGGGCACGCTCACCCCCGCAGCAGCAACGACAACGCCCAATGCCTGAACGACAAGGCTGCTGCTACCGCTGTGACGAGCCAGGACACCTAGCCCGTGACTGCCCAGCACCAGCGCCCAAGCCTCGATCCCCACGGCCGTCGGGAAACGACACCGGGATGGTGCAGTGAGGAAACCGCTGTCCCAGGAATCCATCCTCCTCAATCAGGCGCAGCCTGCTGTGCCTGAAACCAGTTCGGTCCCACTTGAAAAAGCACAAATTTCACCTGCCTTTGTGAAGGCGGGCACCGAGCAAATTCCTTCCGTTTTTGTAGAAGCCGAAAGCGAATTCCATCCTGCCCTTTTAAGGGCGGCTGAGCAAACAATCCAACCGCGAGTGGGCCGACTGGGTAAGGCTGGTGGGTTGTACCTGCATTGCAGGTTGGATGGACAATCCTGTCGGGCACTGGTCGACACGGGGGCCACCATCTCCTTAGTGCGGCCAGGAACGCTCCCCAACACCACCTGGGCACTAACAACCACCCAGTTGCAGTCGGTGATGGTGCAGAGGCTTGCATGTGGGGTAAGAAGATGGTGAGCTTGGAGGTCGGGAACCAAGAGGTGGTGGTGCATGAGTTCTGGCTGGCTGACATCAGTGATACGTGCATCGTCGACCTGGATCTGCTGGCCCACTGGGATGCCACAATGAACATCGCCAATGCCACGCTCTCCATTGGCTCCACCACCCTCGCCCTCCACGCCACCCCTAAGAAAAGACGGATGTCCCGGAGGACTCGCTGCCGAGCAGCCTTAGCCCACCCGCACAGCTCGCCGCCCCAGCCCACCAACGCTGAGCGTGGCTCGCCTGCGTCTGTTCGCCATGCCCCTCTGGCACAACCTGCCTCACCCTCTGTCGAGACGGCGGACGCTGTCTGCGAGCTGTGGCGACGCAGCTGCAGCGGCCTAGATCCTCGCCAATGCCAACAGCTAAATCGCTTGCTGGTGGACAATGCAGACCTCTTCGCTGCCTGCGATGAGGAATGCACGCAGACTGATCTAGTGCAGCGCACCATTGATACTGGTGGCGCTGCACCGGTTCGTCTGTGCCCTCACCGGTTGTCACTCGCAAAGCGGCTGGTGGCGGAGGAGAAGTTTAAGGAGATGGCCGCTGCAGGGGTCATTGAGCCCTCCAACAGCCCGTGGGCAGCCCCTGCTGTCCTAGTGCGGAAGAAGAACGGAGAGTGGAGGTTTTGTGTTGATTACCGCATCTCAATGCAGTAACGCGCAAAGACGCCTACCCTCTCCCCCGCATCGACGAGGTGCTTGACCACATCGTGGGGTCCAGCTGGTTCTGCTCGCTGGACCTCCGAAGTGGGTACTGGCAAGTGAGGATGGCCCCGGATGCGAAAACTAAAACAGCTTTCACCATCAGGCAAGGGTTGTGGCAGTTCCGTGTGATGCCGTTCGGACTGTGCAACGCATCTGCCACGTTCAAATAGTTGATGGAAAGGGTGCTGTCGGCTGTCCCCCGAAGCTGCTTTGTAGTGTACCTGGACGATCTCCTGGTACATGCCAGCAGCTTCGAGCACGCCCTTGCTAACCTCCACGACGTGCTCACTGCGATTCGCCGGGCTGGTCTATGGTTGAATCCCCGGAAGTGCCAGCTGCTCCAGAGGGAGACGGCCTTCCTGGGGCATGTTGTGAGTGAGCGAGGGGTAGCCACCGACCCAGCTAAGGTGACTGCAGTGCAGGACTAGCTGACCCCGGTGGACGTAGGTGAGCTGCGCAGTTTCCTGGGGCTGGTGAGCTACTACCGGCGGTTTGTGCGGGGTTTCGCCTCCATTGCCAGTCCCCTCCATCGCCTCACTGACAAGAACCAGCCGTTCGTCTGGACTGACGAGTGCACAGAAGCCTTTGCCCGGCTCAGTACGGCTCTCACGGAGGTCCCTGTACTGGCGTACCCAGACGTGCACCGCCTCTTCATCGTGGGAGTGGGAGCCGTCCTCTCTCAGGAGGACAGTGACGGAGAGAGAGCGGTCGCCTATTACAGCGGCACCCTGAGCCGGGCAAAGGCTTCTGCACACTCGTAACTACTAGCGAAACTACTGCGTGACCCGCAGAGACCTGCTGGCAGTGGTGAAGGCACTGAGGCACTTCAGGCTCTACCTCCAAGGCCACTTCCGCCTCAGGACTGACTATGCTTCACTCACCTGGCTCCTGAACTTCAAGCACCCAGAGGGCCAAGTAGCACGGTGGCTAGAAGAGCTACAAGAGTGCGACTTCTGGATCGAGCACAGGGCTGGGCAGCACCACACCAATGCTGACGCCCTGTCCCGCCGTCCCTGTGCTGAACTGGACTGCCGGTACTGCCGCCGACAAGAAGAAAAGAGCCAGATGGAGCGGGAGGTGGCTGCAGTTCACACCATCAGCGAGGCGGAGTGGCTGCCAGTGTCACCGGAGCAGCTGCGGGAGGGCAAGGAGGCTGACGGCACACTAAATAAAGTGAGGGGCTGGCTGGAGGTGGAACGGCTGCCACAGTGGGCTGAGGTCTCGGCTGAGGGGCCCGAGCTCAAGGCCTACTATGGGCAGTGGAGGAGCCTTGAGCTGTGGGACGGGCTGGCGTATCGGCGATGGCGGGCACCCGGGCTGGGAAGCGACCTCCTCCAACTCCTCGTTCCCCAAGCGCTCCGACCAAAAGTCCTCGGACTGGTGCATGGCTCGGTGGGGGCAGGCTACTTCGGAAACAGTAAGACCTTGCGAAGACTGAGGGGGCGCTTTTACTGGCGTGGGTGCCGCCGAAGCCGTAGAGATGCAAGTTCACTGTTGCGACTCCTGTACAGCACGCAAGGGGCCTACCAGGCGCTCTCACGCCCCTCTACAACGCTACGTGGTGGGGGCCCCGATGGAGCGAGTGGGGGTGGACGTCCTCGGCCCTTTCCCCGTCACTGAGGCTGGTAACCGCTACGTTCTTGTGGCTATGGACTACTTCACAAAGTGGCCCAAGGCGTATGCGGTGCCGGACCAAAGTGCCACAACAACGGCGAGAAAGCTGGTCGAGGAGATGTTCACCCAGTTCGGGTCCCTGGTGAACTCCACAGTGACCAGGGGCGAAACTTCGAGTCATGGGTGCTGGCTGAAGTCTGCAGACGTCTGGGAGTAGCTAAGACCCGGACGACGCCACTCCATCCCCAGAGTGACGGTCTTGTTGAACAATTTAACAAGACCCTAACTGCACAGCTTGCCATCCTCGCCAGCCAGCACCAGCGAGACTGGGACCGCCATCTGCCCCTGCTCCTGTGGTCTTACAGAATTGCCATACAGGAGTCCAGCCTCTGCACACCCGTCGCCCTGATGTTCGGGTGGGAGCTCTGGACGCCTGTGGACTTGGTGTTCGGGGCCCCGCCCGAGCACGGGGAACCAGCCCGTACAGAGGCATGCTACTTCCGCCAGCTGCTGGAACGACTACGAGTGGCACACGACTTTTCTTGCCAGGCCCAGGACACTGCGGGACTGCGGCAGAAGCGTGCCTACGACTAGCGCTGCAAGGGGCATGCCTTCCAGCCAGGTAATAGAGTGTGGATTCACTGCCTAGTGCGCTAGAATATGTTAAGTCATATGTTGACCAACCCGACATGTTGACATATGATGAGTAAAGCAACTTGGCTACAACTTTGTTATCGAATCATGTCAAGTAAAATCATGCATTGATTCTTAGTCTTATGTGTTTTGGATATAAATTAGTTGAAAATATGACTGTAAACCCCTTAGTTTGACAGAAAAAGGAATTGGGAGTTGCGGTGCACTGGATGCGATATCGGTTTCTGCAACTTTTGGCTCCCCCTGCCTCTTCAGTTCCTACATACGCTCTATGGAATTGAGCAGCAAAAATGATAGCAATATAGTCACACCAGTAGCTTGCAACTTGTCTTACCTTCAACCAGCACCACGTCATCTTGAGTCTGACACCCACCATTTCATCTTTTCCTGGTATTTGGCATTTTGCTGTTTGAAAAGTAACTTACTGTTAGCTACTGTGATTGCTCACCGATTCAGGCAATTGAGGTTAACAATGATACCACCTGAATTTTCATCCTATCTTGTGCAGGCTGAGTTTGCAAATGACTGTTAGCATGTTGACTGAGAATATCTAGCTAGCTAGCTTTACTTAAAATATAGGCTACTCCACATACAATGTGACAACGAAACTGTTTACTGGCAAAATGGAAACATTTTGGTATTTTTAAAGACTATTTTACGCAGGACGTCTTTGCTTTCCTAATCAATAAAAAATAAACTTTTACATAATGTTACTCAAACAGAATAAAATAGCAAAAGGTAACATTTTGGTATTAGAGGATGCACATCATCCAAATATCTGCTCATTTTACTACATTAGCTAGCTTAGCAAGCTACGGTGTTTGAAAGTTTCTCATCTGTGCAAGGTCTTTTCTGAAGCTTGAAACACCAAATTTCATACTTTATAGATGATTGGGGAAGTTTTCATCCGCTAACTTTGTGCTGCTTTTGTGCATTGACTAACTTACAATTTTTGGGTTATTGAACGATAGAAAAGATAATGTTTTTTAAGCCCACAAAGGTTACAACATAATAGCTAGCTAGTTAGTTGTCTTACGGTAGCATTTGTGCAACTAGATGAACAGAATTATTAGCCAATGTAGCTAATGAGATAATATTAGGTAAATGTTTTGATGCCTTGCTTTACATCATTGCTACATTACATGTAGCCAGCATAGTTACAGTACATTAGCCATAGCTAGGCATAGATCATATTCATAGCTAGTTAGCTCGCTAGCTTATTAAACACACAGCATGTTTACAAGCTACACCGAGACAGCTATCTCACAAAGAATCGATTTGAACGTTGGCTCTCCATGTTTCCAATTGATAAATACACTAGCTAACTCTACCTACTAAACAAGGAATTCACAGTGAACTAAATTATCTAACATTTTCAAGCCAAATGAAATTGTTAATTTTAACTTACCTTGTGTTTCTTGTTTGCTCTTCTTTAATTTCCTCTTGATTTATCTAAACATTAGCTGGCATAAAAGGCAAAAAAATGAATATGATTGACCCAAGGGGCCAAAACTGGGCTTTATTTTTGAAGATGACTGGTCTTCCTGAGAGATTGCTCACTAGCGCCAGGGCTGTTGGCTCCAGTACAGGTCTTTCAGCCACCCATTTCAATGTAAAGTCAACCGTAAAAATAGTCCAAATAAGTAACTTTTTTTTTTTTTTACCTCACATTTGCCTAAACAGTAAACTTTCATTATACTGTAAAATTTCAGATAAGGATAACCATACTCCACATGCTTTTCTTTACCTCTTAGCACAAAGCCCCTAGTGGTCGGCACGCCGGCATGCTCGAGATTGCTCAATTCAGACATTCTGTGCTCCTGCAATCAAATTATGAATTGAAAACACAAACTCGGTGTTCTAGCTTGGACTTTAAGCAAGGATGGATTTTGGGACGGCTACAGTGACCGGAAATAGATCTGTGTTCTGTTGATCGAGACTACTCCGCTCTGCTGCCGTAGCCGGCAGATCTACAACAGGAAAAGCAGCACTTTAAGTTTAACGTAGTCACTACAACAGGTGAGTGAATTTTCCATTTTTAATGTGTTTTTTAAATTAAATTTGTTTTTACAATTGATAGTGACACTACACTTTAAATTATTTCAGTTTACTTTTTCCATAGACACTGGCTAATGTTAAGATTTTCCCATTTTTCCAAAGCTATGTCATCTTCTCTGTCTGCTCCTCGAGATGACAGTTGTGCCAGTGGTGGCGGTACAAACAAGCGTTCACAGTAGGTCACATACAATTTATATGTTTATATAATATCTGTACATTGTTAGTTAATTCTAGAAAAGTGACAAAAGTTGATTGTGTTAAGGGTGCCTCACAAAAACTTTTTAGCAATAGATTCACCTCACTTTCCCATACGCTAAGCTAGCCAGGTAGCTAACGAACGCTAATGTTTTGCTAGCTAGTAACGTTATCAAACTGATTGTGTTACGGGTAACTTAACGTTAACTAAGGGTTTAACGTAATTATAAGGTTAATTGTGTTAAGGGTAACTAGCTAGCTAGCTAGCTAACTACTGTAACTTTGCTAACAAACTTTGATGTTGATGTTATTATGCAGACCCCCAATGGAGTGGACGGAGAAACACAACGTAATTCTCTGCAGAGAAATACTCGTCACAGACCCGTTCATATTCAAGAAAGGGAGTGTCGACAAGGGAAAGGTATGGACTGAGGTAGCAGATTCACTTAACAGCTTCAGGGAGCTTCAATTCAAAGTAAACCAAAGATCTGTGAGGGAGAGGTTTGCTTTACTGCAAGCTAGATTCAAGTCCAAAAACAGCAAGGGTGAGAGGAATAGTGGAATATCAGAAGAGGTGTCAGAACTTGATGTGCTGATAGAGGAGACAACTGAGAAAGAGAGAGCAGCAGATGAGAACAGAGGGAGTGCAGAAGGTAGGAAGAAGATAGAGGCAGACCAGGCCAAAGCAGAGGGAGTAAGGAAGAAGGCAATGGAGAGGGTGGGACAAACAAAAAGAAGGCTAAGTGAAGATGGAGAAGAGTGTGAGGGTTAAAGAAAAAGGAGAAGTGGAAATGAGACCATAGAGTATTTGAGAGAGAGAAGTGTAGCTGAGAGAGCTCTAAGAGATAAAGAATTGGAGTTAAAATGATTGGAGATAGAAGACCAAGCGAAGAGAGAACAGGAATCACAGGGCCAGATGACTGAAATGATGCGACTCATACAGCAACAGCAGATGCAGGGTATGCAGGCCATGATTCTGCAGCAGCAGCAGCAAGGACAAGCCATCTTTGCCCTTATCGAAAGTCTGTCTAAGAAACAGAACTAGTTAGCCTAATTCATGAGTGATCAAAGTTCCAGCACCACCACCATTGTCACGTCTTCATGTTCTATGTTCTTTTTTGCAGATTAAAGACAATGGACAGTTGTGGCTGTATTTACAAATATTTTATTATATTTAGTTTTGAAACATTCATTTGTAAATGCTCAATTGTAAGTAATAAATGATTAATGATTTGATACAATATAACTTTTTGTCTGTCTTCCTCCACCTCCCACTACTTGTGACTCAACCTGTTTTATAAGAAATAGTCTTGAATGTGTGGAGGGTCAAGGCCAAAAAACTGAGATGTTTGGTTACCATACAGACAAGTGAGTGCATTTCATAGAAGAGCAGACACCACATAAAGTCTCCTGACACTACTCAACTCAATTTTTAAATTCTTTTAAAAGTCCATAAACTTGAAGTAGTTTGCTATGTCCCTGAATAACCACTCGACTGACACCCTGACTTCACTCATACTCTTGTTGAATGCCTTCATTTGTGGAGTGAGGTGAACATTGCGGAATGGAGCCTGAAGGTGCACAAGCAGTGAGTATGCAGGGTCCCCGTACACACACATCTGCTGGCCACCTGGGGAAACTGCGTGCTGTTCCAGAACAGGTAATAAGGTGGAATCTGCAAGCATCCCAGAATCATGTTTCCTTCCCTCTGCAAAACAAAAACAACAAATATGACATGAGTTGTGGTTTGTTTCCATTTTAGAGAGGAGTAACTTGTTATGTTATTTTTTAAGCATCATGATCAATGACTTACCTACTGGACCATAGATGTTGGCAATTAATCCGTTTGGAATGGCTGTAGCCTGGAATTTCAAGCTGTGTATACGCTTGTGGCTATTATATAGGGTCCTCTGATCTGTCCCAGGTCTGGCTATGGGTCGCACTGTACCATCTATGACCCCAAAACTGTTGTCCAGGGGGGCTCCCATCTGGTGTATACAATCAGCATATGTTTGCAGAGCTGCAGGGTTCAATATGCTGTCATTCCATTCTGTGATTCTCCGATGATGGATGTCATAAATGTAGTCTAGCACACAGTTTGTAGCCATGCTCAGGACAGGTACTTGTCGCTGACCAAATCTCTGCATCATGTCGCTGTACCGGCATGGGTATGTCATCTAGATTGAAATGCGAGTACGTTTCGCATGGTAAATCTAAGTTGATAGATTTGTTCGCGTCATACAACATGTAGGATATGTAGTGTTTAGATTTTGGCCTTAGAAAGGGAATCAGTGAATAAGAATGTGGCCTGGCCTCCCCGTCACAAGACGTTGGCAGGCTATAACCAAAAGTAGGCTACTGCGCCACATAACATAATGTTTGAATAAAGTTATTATTTTGAAAAAAATTAATCGGTTTGCGGCTGCAGATTTTTAAAAATGGCGGTTGAAATAAAATGCTGCGAGTACTCGACCAATCAAAAATGTTCAGCGCTTGCGCCCCACCCAAAAAGTTCCTGTACTTTTCGAAAGTACTACCCCCTGTGCAGGGAATTTTTAGGGGGTAAAATAAAGTCCCCTTAATTTAGTCCCCTGGTTCCTGTGGTGGAAACGCACTGAGTTCCTCAAAAGGTTCCTAGTTCCTGGAGAAAGTTCCTGCGGTGGAAACGTGGCTCAATATATACAGACGCCGCATAGAGCTTGTAAGTGAAAACGTCACCAAGCCACTCCCCTCGTTTTCCCGCAAATTTGTCAATGGGAAAATGAATGGGGCAATTTTCAATAAGCAATATTTTTAGTTACAAGTCGGGAACCTGTTAGCTATTGGTATGCGGTACTCATGACATATATGACTCATGAAATATAATATCAGCAGCACGATTGACCCATGACAAGTACAAGGTACAACGTTGTGTACGTTTAGTACACTTAGGAACTACACATACCGGTGTATGCTCCCGACGCACGCTTATATCATCACGGCTCAGATGGAACACGCTTGCGCCCTTCTACTTCTAGTGTCACTTTGATATCGTATTTCAATTTCAAATTACTGGAAACAACGGATTTGTTACTATTAAGTTATTTTATTTTCACATCATAATTGTACGGTCGTGATGACAACAGGATTTCCTTTCAGGGATCTATAAAGTACAACCATAGACCGTATACCTAACTAACTTAAGACGTGATTTAAAACGGACTATAACGTCATATACATTTTTATCACAACACAACGACAATATAGCTAGCCAGCATGGTTTTCGATAAATTACAAACAATATGTTTACTACTTACTATGTTTTAATAAAACTGTTTATTAGAAATTGTCTATCGCTTGCCTACCACAACTGCTGCACCTGTCTTGTCTAAGTGCAACTGCACTGTCATTCTGATTTTCACAATGTGTGTATTCCTTTAGTGCTGTGAGCAGACTGAAAGTCTAAGTTGCACCCCTATACGGTCTATGGGTACACCGAAGCCTTGCGAAACGAAGTTTCGTTACATCGTGTACTGTACAGCATATACGGTTTGTAATGACAAATAAACATGACTTTGACAGCTAGCTAGCTACCTGCTGATCCAGCCCTTCCTAACGTTAACGTTAGCTAACCAAAACTTTATAAACGATATCTTTCATGCTGGCGCTGACAGACCCGCTAATCTACCCTGGCTGTATATGACCAGCTCTACATGCTTGGATTTGGAATTATTTTCTCCCTTCTTAACATTATTGTCCTGACTATTGAAAAAATGCATTAAGCTAACCAGTGACACCGCGTTTGTCGTGGGTATAGCTAGCTAGCCACCGGTGTTGGGTGAAGTTGGCCCTAGCTGCTGGTCCAGAGTCAGTTATTTTCTTCCCCTACTAATGGTTAAAGTTAGGAAGGGAAGGGAAGGGAAATCTGATCCCAGACCAGCAGTTAGGGGCAGCCTAGGCACTGCACTTGGCGGGTAGACTTACAAGCACACGTGGTTGTGACGTGTATCCGTGCGATTTTGATTTAGTGCAGTTCAGGACCACCAACAGATTGTAAATCGACATAAATCCGTTTTTTTTTTCCCTCCATAGATTGAAATAAATATAACCAAGCACGTGCTATGGCAGAGAATGACGGTCCCAAAAAAATGTGAGAAATCCTTTATTTTTAATCGCTATAGATATTTTACAATCAATGATTTTTAAAAAGTCAATAGGATTTTAACATTGGGCTGTGATGTCACGAACCAGACGCCCCCTGGAGGCAATTTGACTTACAAGCTTAATTGGCCTTTGGATCGTACGTCAACGTCGCTGCCATATTGGACCAGGCAAGACTGGCCTGTAAACAAATACAAGTAAACGGGGGAGCTGCGGTTTTTCTGGATAAAAAGCACTGTAACGGTTACATTTCTCAACCGATTTCAATGAGTCGTTTTTAAATTCAAGGCGTTATGATCTACGTGGAGTACAAAAAAGTTTTATCTCCAGTTACTTAGAATCTCGATAGTTAGGCTATAACCGCTGCTAGACGCTCAAGAGAGGAGTGTGTATCGTTAGGTTTACACAGTCCTCCCTTGAGCATCTAGCAGCGGTGCCGAACTATCGAGATTCTAAGTAACTGGAGATAACCGCTGCTAGACGATCAAGAGAGGAATGTGTATCGTTAGGTTTACATGAACTGAATTACTTATGTGGTGGAAAATAATTCATTGTCATAAGGAATTTCCACAGTTAATTTTAACCTGGCAAGCTGGCTAGAAAGTAATAAATGCAGATTTAGATGCTGATTCTGAAACGTTTTTCATTAGAACATGCTTGGTTTTTTCCCACTGCTTGCTAGCTAACTTGAGTTGGATTGAAAGCATCAAATAACCTTGATTGTAAGGCTAGCTTTGCTTGTTTAGATCCCTACCAATGTTTTCTTGCAAATCGTGTTTTGATTTTGAATGAATTAAACGGAACATAACCACAATAATTTTACAATTTAAGATAGCTAGAAAGCAAATGGTTAGCCTGAAACTATTTTGGGCAATTTGGACATTTAATATGTTATGTATTAAAATAATAAATCAAAATACAAATGCAATGTTGCAAGAAAACATGGGTAGCTAGTTAACAAGCAAAGCTAGCCTTTATAAATTATAAATGATGCTTGCAATCCCACTCATGTTAGCTAGCAAGGAAATAGCAAGAAATCAAGCTTGTTCTAATGAAAAACGATTCAGCTAAAATTAATAATACTTTCATTACTTTCTAGCCAGCTTGCCAGGTTAAAATTATTGTGTTTGTTCAGTTTTAATTAGTTCAAAATCAAAACACGACTAGCAAGAAAACATTGGTAGGTAGCTAACAAGCACGTAGCATTGGCCTAACATTGAAATAAATTGCATGAAAAGATAAAAGGCTGTCCTACATCTCTGTCAAAATGCTTTACAAGTATAGGCCCATGTTGTTGAAATTAACAGATAAACCACTTAATGTCACTATTGCTCCATTTTATGAAACCTGTCAGTAATATAAACAATTAGTGGCAAATTAGTTTCTCCTCCTTTTTGGGAAAATACAAACCAGCTTGTTTACTTTTGCTGATGTTTCAAAGTAAAAAGTGTCTTATTTTGTTCTTTAAAGGCACACCGTGAAGGATTTTGTAGCCCTTCTAGACTCTGTACTATCTCTGTACTCAAATAAGTCTCTTCTTCCATCCTCAACTCCAGCCACACCTCTGTTGAGGACACAACCTTGAGCGCTACAAGCAAAATGTCAAGTAAAGAGGTGAGGTGGTATTAAAAATAGCATTTTTAGAAACATTAATGATGCAGCTAGTTCCCCCCCCCCCCCCCCCCCCCATTCGGCATTTAGCCATTCTGGACATTTAGTAAGAATTTAGATGTAAACACGTAATTGTATGTGGAATAAGTAACATTAACAGGCCATAGGTCTGTCATAACTAGCTAATATACTTGTAAATTGATTGTGTTTTTCATGTAGCCTATCGAAATATTAGCTTCTTTATTTTCTCAAATATTAGATACTATGTAGCCAAACTAAGGATAAATAATTTGGACAGAAAGGTAGCTAAATAAAAGATGGGAAACTATCTGTAAAATTTTGGGAAACTAGTAAGAAGTAGATAGCTACTTACCTATCAATACTAGTTTCCCCACTAGTAAATCATTCTGTCCAAATGATTTATCCTTAGTTTGGCTAACAAATGAGGTCAGACTTTCCTCCTGAATGGAAGATAAGGCACAATTTAATTAATATATTGCGGCGAGTCTATGGGATAATACGGCACTTCCTTAAACCTGCTAGACACAACCCGATTAGCCTGAAGATAAAACGTCACGTATGTGACAATAGGCCTCAGAAGTCTGACGTAACGCAGAGCATAAAACCTTGCCCACATATGGAATTCCGGTTCAAAGGGAAATTTCTCTATGGAAAAAATGAATGGATTTTCACATAACCGTCCTTGTCACAGTCTGTGATTTAAGCTGGCGTTTAAAACTTGGACGTTTTCATCCGGACACATTTCTCTCTTACATGGTACTGGATCCGCTGAATTCCGATGTCGTTTTTCAACCGAAACAATTATTTTGCTAACAAAAAGCTAACACTGCTGCGCATGTTATTTACGTCACAGCTTTTGCGGTTCCCTAGCAACGCTTGGGATGTGCAAGTAGCGTAGTTATATTAAGATGTTTACAACGATATATATACAACTGTAAAAAATAGAAAAATGTATAATTTAGTACACTAACGGGAAACAATGGGAAGAAAGGTTTTCGTGCGTGTATCGAAACAGCTCTGTGTGTGATGTTGTAATTGTGCGACGGGTCATCACGAGTGGCTAAACACTTAGCTGTTAGCAATTGGCTTTTTAAAATGACAGAATTTTTTTAGATTATAAAAAATGGGTAAAAAGCATTATTTATTCATATACAAAAATACGTCCAAATGTCATCATTTATTTTAAAGAAATTCGGAAATCGCCATTCATTTGTCCCATAGGGGCGTCTATTTTTTGAACCGGAAGTCTCGAAAATGCTAACGACAACACGACTTCTGAGGCGTATGGCTGTGTCCCAAACAAGGGGCCAGCTTTCGGTTCTCAACCTCCGAACCGGATGTAATGGCGCCCCCTGCTGATATCTATGTTTTTGCTCAAAAATCAAGTTTCCTCATTGGGCTCCATTCATTTTTGATAGACATAACAAAATACTTCCACTCAAATATTGATGTTAACTCCATGCATTATATTATAAAGAAAAATCACTTATTGTTTTAAAATTATTATTGTTTATTGGTAAAAAAAATTTTCCTACCACAGACAAAAGATATTAATTTTTAAATTATTATTTATTTTATTCAATGTCTGCGCTATCCTTGTGCACACATGATGTAGGCACATGACCAAGAACACAACTGAACTGAATTATATTTGCATATTACATACAACAAAGTCACCAATTTTCGTTAGTGTGGCAAGTGTAACGTAAACAGTTTTTCTCCGGAGAAGCTCGGTGGCAGTGCAACTCAAAGAAAATGTCATCTTCGGTCCCTGATAAAATATTTTACTGAATGGTATATTGCAATACATTTGGTCGATGCCAAGATTAGTGAATATTTAACCGATAATTTCATATATACACGTACAGATTACGTTCAAAAAATATTGTATCAGGGACCGAAGCATCCGACATCAGACCCCTGCAGCTCATCCAGAATGCTGCAGCTCGTCTGGTCTACAACCTCCCCAGACATTCCCATGTCACCCCCCTGCTCACTGACCTCCACTGGCTGCCTGTTATGGCTCGCATCAAATGTAAGACTTTGGTGCTTGCATACCAGGTGGCTAAGGGGTCAGCACCAGGATACATCCAGAGGATCATCAGACCCTACACACCAGCCAGACCTCTCCATTCTGCCACCTCTGGACGCTTGGCACCTCCCCCTCTTCGTGTCTGTACTTCCCGTTCTCGTCTGCTGTCTGTCCTGGCCCCTCGCTGGTGGAATGACCTTCCCGTGGCAGTCAGAACAGCAGAGAATCTGACTACCTTCAAGCGCAGACTAAAGACTCATCTCTTCAGGCTGCACCTCTCCCCACCCCTCCCTAGCCTGTAGTTTAGCTCTACTCTATGTGCCTAGTTAGGCTAATGCAATCTCATTAGTTTTGTATTTGGCAGGATTGTTTTGTTTGATTCTGATTAGGCAAATGTGATTCCAGTGCTAGTTTTGTACTTGGCAGGATTGTTTTGTTTATTTGCTGAACAGGTTACCCTACAGGGTTGGAGTCCTGATCTATGTGGTCACTTCTGGCACTACGATCTTTACTTCACTCTTGTGTTTTTTTTCTGCACCTCTGCACTTTGAACTGATGCACTTGTTGTACGTCGCTCTGGATAAAAGCGTCTACTAAATGCCTGTAATGTAATGTAATGTAATGTAACCCAGATTTGGGAATTTTGGGGGAATTATTTTTAAAAATCAGACCCAGCGGAGATGTCACCAATTTTCGTTAGTGTGGCAAGTGTAACGTAAACAGTTTTTCTCCGGAGAAGCTGCTTGCTAGCTAAGAAGCTAGCTAATCTCGGTAGCAGTGCAACTCAAGGAAAACGTCATCTTTGGTCCCTGATAAAATATTTTTTTGAATGGTATATTGCAATACATTTTCCCCATTGACTTAACATTGGGTGGGCGGGGTTTCAAGTTTTTTTGCAACCAGGCTTTGCACTTCACGCAGTAGCCACTGGGATAAAAGGCTTCACTCATAGAGTGAACAAAATAAAAGCAAACGTTAGTTCTGCCGCTCACTCCCTTTGTAGTGTGCTACGTATTTTCCACTATATAGGGAATAGTGAATGAGTGAACAAGTGAGTCATTTGGGATGCAGCCCATGTCTGTTGGGCGAAAAAACGGTACTTCCTGGTTCTGATGTCTCTATTGGAGTCGCTGTCTCTATTATATAGTACTCTAAGGCATAGACATATATACATAGACGTTGAATTGACTGCTATGTATATATGTCTATGCTCTAAGGTCCCAAACCGCAAACTTCCATCCTCCACACCACCGTGGTCCGAAATACGCATTCCAGGCAACACATTTATAACTGTGAATATGTAACAGATTGCAAGAAATGCTGGTAGGGACCACCTTTTTCATATTAAACTGAAATACACAAGACAGGACACTTCTACAATATGATCTCAAGTAAAGAGAAGTTTCATCAATCTCAAAGGGGTGGTCGATGCACGTCCCCTTACCAACTAAAGCTAATGCTGGGCGACCTCTGACATATTTGCCGGCACAGAAAAAAATCGCTGAAGTACTGAAAAAATAAATAGGAGGATAAGAAACATTTTTTTTACACATAACTAGGTACAGATTGTTACCGATATTTAGCCTATTTTATATACAGTTGCAAATCTGTTTAGCACCGTTTTCCTGTCTATCGAGTGAACCCGATCAATAGGTGCTCTCACTCTATAAGTAGTAGGCTATATATTACTGAAATATTCTGATATAACCAGTAAACCAGTAATATCAGCAACCTTTAGCAAGCTAGCCACTTAAATTGAATTATCCTTTTTGCTGCCAGAAGAGCAGTGGAAGGCAACAATAGCTTGGAAAATATTAATTGTAGTTTGGATAGCTTTCAGTGAACTGTCAACCCCATTATAAAGTTTCCATTTCATTGTAAACAGTCATGTCTGTGTTTTCATTATTTTCGCGCTGTATACCAACTGTGTGTGAACAACTGGGTAAGCAGTTAGGCAACAGATAAGTTGCCTGTCATGTTTGTGGTGGCAGCTCCATAGGCGGGGGGTATATTTCCAATTAAATGGAGAGAAAATGGGCTGTGGCAAGGATAAGAAGGCAGCTTATTATTCAAAACGGGACCCAATCAGCACCAATGTAGTCAATATAGCTCGCTAGACTTGTTAAAATTACATATCCTTAAACTAAAAAAACAACTCATACTTTACATATTGCATTATTTATTAACACTGTACCACTTTATTTATATACAAACTCCTCCCTGTGTACCATTTTCCCATGGCATAATTTAAGTTTCCAATCCGAGAGAGGCAGCGACCACACTACTGTCATCATTACCGTTGTTCTTGACAGTTTTCTCAAAAGGAATGATGGGATTTTTCCCAGTCGGAGCATGCACGGATGCACACTTAAAACTTTGATAAAACGGAGTGTGCATCCAGGTACTTTATCCATGTTCCGCACTACCACACTCTGGTTTGGAGCTGCACTCCAAGATGGAGGCATGCTCGCTATGCGCACTCGGAGCATGGAACTATGCAGTTTGCGACACAGCCAATGTTTTGGTTCAGGGAATCCTTTACGATCAATTTGTCTAAGATGTAGCGTAAGTATCCATGGTGCAACCACAACAAGACCGCTTTAGTTTAGAACTAGCAAGTTACAACATACCATTTAGTGTTGACTTTACACCCTACCTTACGATCAAACTTTTTTGTACTGGTGCTATAGGCTGGTGGTCATTGATACACAAGTTTGTCAGCTCGACTCCCATGTATATTCAGCATATTCAGTATATCTGTGTTCTATGTTTTCTAAGTCTATTTTTGTGATGCATGCTTGAAACTCTATAATTGCTATATTTGTTATTATAACTGAAAATGGCCTTCTGACTTGGGATGTAAATAACTGCTTTGCAAAAATTAACTATAGTGTTCACGTAGACCTTTCTGAAACACATCAAAAAACCATTAGTTCCTCCTTCTCAAAGTCTTACCTTTCAGTTTTATGAAAACAACAACTGGAATTGATCATGTGTAAAAGACATTACTTTGCCAGGCTGTCAGACTGGTATTCATGCATTTTGTAAAATAATATCAACATCAAAATGTAAATATTTCAGCAGTGTCAACACATTAATTAGACCCAAAAAAATGTGAAGGTCATAGAAGCAGTACCTTGAGCTGGACATAGAAGTTCCCAAGGCTGCAGCAGACGCGGCATTCCAGCATCTTGTCATCGTTGTTGTGTGCGTAATGCAATGCCTTCTCATAGCTTTCTAGTGCCTTCTGGAAGATGCTGAGACCAAGGAAGGCATTCCCCATGCTTAGGCACACCTGCCCATTCAGTTGCAGGCTAACTGTGGTGCCTTGCATGTTCAGGCATGTCTTACAATAGGAAATGGTCTTCTGGAAGTCACACAACTTCTCATTGCTGCGTGCCAGGTTCAGGTAGCCCTCGGCCAGGTAGTCTGGATCCTCCATTTCCCGGGCTGTATCAATCTGGGCCAAGGCGTACTGCATGGGGCAACCACCACCATTTGGAGATATGAGTTATTCAAATAAACAAAATAAGTTACATTGTATATCTGCAATTCTTAATCTGATTCTATGGACCCTATTCAGGCTTGAATGTCCAACCCTGTTCCTGGAGATATACCATCCTGTTTGTTTTCATTTCAACATACCTGATTCTACTAATTAGCAGCTCAATGAGATCACTGACTGTTGAATGAGGTGTGCTTTTTTAGTGTTGGGATGAAGACCTACAGGACAGTAGATCTCTAGGGTTGGGAAGTCCTGCAGGAAAAAGCATTTGCGGTGACTTCTGAAATTTTAAATATTGGATAGAAATCATCATTGTTTTAGCTTGATTTTAGCATTTTCCCATCACTGATTGGTATTTAGTATGAGGTTGTTGGCAATGCAATAAGAGCTGTCCTGACCCAATCTTTTTCTTGTCATGCGACAAAATGTGAACCAGTCACATCAGGGAAAACTGATCTAGTCTGTAAAGCACTTTGAGCATTCGGAAAAGTGCTATACATTTTTTAAAAATGTAATGATTCAAAACATGAGCTGTGCATCCTGCAAATAAAATGGCAGTCTTCAATGTATAACAGTGGCTTGCAAGCATTCTTGCTCATAGTCTTCACCATGTTTTGCTGTCTGTGCATGGTGCTGATGAGAGCCCAAGACAGCTGAGCTCATTGGCAGTTCCAGATAAATCATTGCACATCACACATTACTATGTCTAAAGGCTGCCAATAAAATGAAACCTGATTGACCAAGAAAAAGATCAGCTCTGATTGCATTGGTAACCATCTTACACTACAAGTGTTGGTGATAAGGGTGTGCGCCAATAAACTAAAATGATAATTATTTCCCTCCAACTCATTAAGGTAGTAAGAATTGGGACCTATGGGCTAAAAAGGAGGATAAATCTCAAGAGAATGTTTGATGAAAAGGAAGAGGACAAACCTGCAAAAAATCAAAAGGTATATTTCAAAAACTATCTAGATACTAGCAGCATATGTATATATATATATATATATATATATTGGCTTGTCTAGCTTAATAAATAATCTGTTAGAAGTTTCTAACTTTCTCCCTCAAGGGCTGAGTGCATTTAATTTCATTTTAAGCTGCTTTAGCTGATTTCACTGAATAATTCAACTCTTTGGTAAAACAGCAGTGTCAAAATGTATTACATCCTTTCTCATGAAAAATTTATTAAACAGGGATAGTGGACAATTAACTTTTCCAGAATTATCTAGGAAGTGAAATCACATTTTATAATATGATAAATGCTTAATTTATAATAAATTATCATGTTCATCTCAAAACCTAGCCACAGCTCAAAAGTTACACATTATCTGAGAGTCACAGAATAGTGTAGATAATAAGGTTATGAACAGAGCGTCTTACAGATGGAATGGCTACAACCACCAAAGATACAGTTGGAGAAAAACGGGAAGCATTTGACAGAAATAACACTGCTATCTATCAAGCATGTTTTGTGCCTTGGGGTTGTCTGGCAGAGGAAATATTGCGCAGGTATAAAGAAGAATGGATTCAAATTAACATCAACAAATCTTTGAAATTTATTTCCCAGCTGGCTGTACACAGTGTATTAAGAACGATAGGACAAACTAATTAAGTTGAAGATGCCACATATACTAAATTGCGTGCAACATGTCTATAATTTTATTAAGCAAATCCAACAATTTTATTTCTCTTGTAAATCCAACTAGTAAATGTTTTGAGTCTACTTGATAATACTGTGTACAACCACTACCCAACATTGAGTGTGTGTAGCTGTATTGGCATAAAAGTAAAATTGTTAGACCAGCATCATTTGTGGACAAAGAAAATCCCAGTTTAGATTTAAAACACCATTGTCCATCGGATATTGATAGCAAAATCAAAAATGGACCAGATCGTGTCACCACCACGATTGCCACTATCATGTAGAAATATAAGCCAAATTGTATATAAATCTGTATTGACATAAAAGTAAAATCATTACACCAATACCATATATGGACAAAATCCCACCTTTTAGATTCATACCATAATCCGTTGGATATTTAAAGCGAAATTCCCTGCTTAAAATGGACCCTCATTTATCGTGTCACCACAACTGCTCTGACCCATATAAAATACAAGTTATCATTTTGCTATCATGGAATATTGGGCATTTATGTGAAAATACCATGAATGAATGGACACGCTTAATGTAACAAAGTTTTCAACAACAGCAGATTGGCCACATTTCACATCAATCAAGCGTACCTGTCTGTCAGGCAGAAGCTGTAGGGGAATGGGATGAAAACGGGAAGAATTAGACACAGTTTTTGAAATGACGCTGCGATCTACCAGCATGGCCTCTGCGATCGAGGTATTGGGCACCCCTGTTCTAGAGTAATGACTTCTCCAAAAGCTAAGTGGAGTCAGGTGTTCCAATCAATGACATGAGATAGGAGCTATAGGTTGGAGGTGCCCTGCCCTATAAAAAATGTACACAAAGTTTGGTTACTGCCAGAGTCTGCTCTTGTCAAGAACCTGCTCCTGTTCATGTGAACCATGTCCTGATTAAAACAGTTTTTGGAGGACCTTCAAGATCTGCTGAGATCCATAAAGCTGGAAAGGGCTACAAAAGTTTTTTTTTTGAATGTTTTTTGGGCTTTTTCAGCTTTATTTGACAAATCAGTGTAGAGCAGGGGTAACCAACAGGTCGATCACGATCGACTGGTCGATCATCAAAGCCTTCACTGTCGATCCCTAGCATTTTCGTATTTTCTAAAATAAATAAATAAATAAATAAATTTTCCATGCTCTGGCGAAAAAGAAATCAAAAACGTATTATTTCCACCCGGAATGGGAGCATGAATTTCTTTTCACATCAGCAAATGAGAAGACTATATGCCTCATGCGGTAACCTTGCCAAAACGTGGCAACCTGGAGCGTCATCATGCTACCACCCATGCTAAATTCTCGTTTAGACTCGTATCCACTCAACAGCGCATTAAGATCAAAAAGAATCTATGAACTGAAAAAAGGGCTAAAAGCACAGAAGTCGCTTTTTATCGGGCCTACAGAAAAAAAGCAAGGCAGCTACAAAGACGTCCAGGTTGCCACGTTTTGGCAAGGCTACTGCCTGTTGGCATATGAGGCGTGTCTTCTCATTCGCTGACGTAAAAAGAAATTCATGCTCCCATTCCAGGTGGAAATAATACGTTTTATTTCTTTTTCGCCGAACCCTCAGCTATATCGGTGTTGTTATGTTAGTTAAGGTGCATTCAGCGTCAATATGTTTATTTTGGCTTCCAAAAGTAAAAATAAAACTACAGGACTAACATGACAAGTGTGGTGGGGTGGGCGTGGTTTGAGCGTCGGCTGCAGAGAGAGAGTGTGAGAGGAGCGGCTCTCGGATCCTTCGTCACGACTGTCAGCTGGAGGTAATCAGCGCCGATAATTGTTAATTGTTTAATTGCGCTGATTGCCTCTGATTGCTTTCAACAGTGAGCCTGGGGTTTTTTAAAGGAAGACCGGAAGCTGGAGCGGGAGGGCTGACAACAAGACGGCTGCGGAACCGTCGTTTCTGTGTACATATCTCTGTAAAAACGCATCGGTAAATAAAAGAGCGCGGCAGTGCTAATTAAGGAATCAACTGTCTCCCGTGAGTGTGTGTTTAAACAGGAGGGGTGGCACTCACTTGCCACAACAAGGTATCTGTAAATGTGAATATTATTCATTGAATTGAGAAACTAAATATGGTGCATTGAACAGATACTATAAATATGAATATTATTTATTGAACTGAGAAACTAAATATGAATATTGTGCATTAAACAGATACTGTAAATATGAATATTTTGCATTGAACAGATAGGCCTACCGTAAATATGAATATTGTGCATTGAACAGATAACTGCATAACTGTGTCGTTCTTTGTGTGTATGTGTAGCATAAATTGCAAAAATAAATATGACAATGAACAGTCTTACTCGTGGTAAGTGGGTTTTGATTGGAAGATATCGGAGTGGTAGATCTCGGCATACATTTTGGAATAAAAAATGATCTTGGGCTTGAAACGGTTGGTTACCACTGGTGTAGAGAGACAGGAAGAACTAGGAGGAGAGAGAGGGAGAGACATGCGACAAAGGTCGGGCTCGCAATGAGCATATGGAAAGCGCTCTACGGGCTACGCAACACGTGACACCGGCTACAAAAATAGAGGAAATTCTGGATTGTTGCTACTCTCCCTAGCAGTGGGCATCCTGCGAAGACCATGGCAAGAGTGCAGCATGCAATGCTGAAGGAGGTCAAAAGGAAGCCTAGGGTAACAGCAAAGGACCTGAAAAAATCTCTTGAACTCATTAAAGTCTCTGTTCATGTCTCCACTATACGAAAAACTCTTAACAAGTATGGTATTCATGGGAGAACACCACGGGGGAAGCCACCGTTTTCCAAAAAAGAAACATTGCTGCACATCTCAAGTTTGCAGAAGACCACCTGGATGTTCCACAAAGCGTCCAGGACAATGTTCTATGGATGGATGAGACAACATTTGAACTGAAATGCACAACACTATGTTTGAAGGGAAAAAGCACTGGTCACCAACACCAAAACCTCATCCCAACTGAATCATTAGGGAGGAAGCGTCATGGTTTGGGGCTGCTTTGCTGCCTCAGGGCCTGAACAACATGCAATCATTCAGGGAAAAAGGAATTCTAAATTGTATCAAGAAAATTTACAGGAGAATGTCAGGGTAGCAGTCTGTCACCTGAAGCTTAATAAAAGTTCAGTGATACCACATGCCAATGACCCAAAACACATGAGTAAATCAACAACAGAATGGTTTAAACATTGGAATGGGATGGCTAGATCAGAGTCCAGACTGTAACCCAATTGAGATGTTGTGGCATGATCTGAAGAGGGCTGTCTATAATGGTCTATAATTCTTCCTAACCACTCTGCAAGTCTGATTGGCAGCTTTAGGAAACATTTGGTGGAGGTTATTGCTAAAGAGGTCATACCAGTTACTAGATGCAAGGGTTCACATACTTTTTCAGCCTTAACTGTGAATGTTTAGACCATGTGTTCAATAAAGACATGAAAAGTACAACTGATCATGTGTTATTACTTTAAGTAGAATGTGTTTGTCTATTATTGTGACATAAATGAAGATCAGACCACATTTAATGAGTAATTAATGCATAAATCCAGATGATTCCAAAGGATTCACAAACTCTTTCTTGCAAATGTACCTCAAAATCTACCATGAATTACTTAAACGTATGAATTGTATACAGTCTCACTGGTCAGCAATCTGGAGCACCTTGAATCCAAATCAGCATAGTACTCTATTTATCATAACAGGTACATTATGCATAAAAAAAAACTAAGTCAATTTTCAGGTGGTCTGATATCTTTCAGAAGGCTAACTCTTTGGCTTTTATTCTAGAGCACAAGTGCAAGTCCTGTTAGGCCATCTGGTTGTGTCACTTAGTTTATCAACAGTAGTTGGCAACATCAGTCACGCTTTTGGGTGTTAAGGATAAATATATTGTGTGTTTTTAATGGGTACTGCATGGTAATGAAAAAGCATCATCCTATGTATAAATCTAAATAGTGCTAAAAATATCCTCCTACCACAGCAGCCGGTCCATCTGTTGTCTATCCTGTGCAGCCCATTGTAATTAAGCCAAGGTATGCTCTATCTCATGAAAAACACATTTTCAATGTACAAAAATGGCAAGTTACTCACACATACAAAGCACTGTCTATAAGTCATTACTTCAGATCTAGGCCTGCCATTAAAAGTATTGATATCAAAACTGTGCCAAGTGCCATGAAACAATATTGGCTATCTTAGCTCACACAGATTAAACAAGCTGTATTCCACAGTAATGCTGCCCAATGTTTCCTCAATTCGTTCAAGTCATTTGGCCCTGTGTGTACAAGTATACGGTACATTAATGGGGCAAACATATGTGGATAGGTTTGTAAGATTGTATATTTATTTAATAGGTCTCAATATGTGTAAGTAATATCTGTATTTCTGTTCCACCCGCCCAGTGTTTGAATTACGGGCAGAATTAGGGGGTCTGACCCCCATAACTAAGATTGGACCCCCCCAAAAGAGGTAAAAACAACAGGTCGGGGGTGTCGGAATATTTATATATCCTTCTTACCTGTAATCGTAAATATTACAATATATTTCCCATCAGAGGATATATAAATATTTTGTCACCCCCAACCTCTTGTTTTTAACTCTTTTGGGGGGGTCCAATCTTAATTATGGGGGTCAGACCCCCCCCAAATCCGCCCGTAATTCGAACACTGCACCCCCCCCCCCCCCCCTTATTCTGTAGTGTGAATGATTGTATGTTTTTTTGGTATAAATGTGTTTATAAATGTGAATTTTACATGCTGCTAGGGAAATGTCTCCATGGAGATAATGAAGTATTCCATGTATGTGTGTATGTATGTATGTGCAGTATTTATTTAACAATCAGTATTTCTTTGAAATGAGAAATATACAAGGACTTGTACATTTTGTAAAATGAACTTGACAACAAGAAATAAATGTGTTTTCTGGAGGAATATCCTTTCTTTAGGTATTGTCCAGCAGTTTCATACAGTCATGCAAATGGCATGCATGAGGCATTTGTTGTTACTACACAGTTTGATGTGACACAAAGTTTGAATGACAACATCAGATGGCAAGATTAAGAAAACACAGGGCCAAATTACTTGAAAGAATTGAGGAAACATTGGGTAACACTGCTGTGGGATACAGCTTGTTTAATTTGTGTGAGCTAAGATAGCCAAAATTGTTTCATGTAACAATTTTGATAACAATACTTTTAACCCCTTTGCGCACATGCCAAATCTGGCCAATCCTTGCCCATTTAGGGGGTACCCTATTTAAAGCTTTATAACTCCAGATGTGAACACCACAGAGACTTGAAAAATGGCTTAAATGAAGCAAGACATTTACAATACTGCCTTAGATTACTTTATATTCATAATTCCGGAATAAATAAAGTGCCACAAATGCAATTGTCTAGGCAAAAAATATAAAATGAGTTTGCTCTTTTTTAGTTCACAGTGAAATACTGGGAGATTGCATATATACAGCAGGTTAAAGTATACATGTCCTGGATCAAAAACTTCTTGACCACAAGTTCATAAAATCTAAGGGTGGATATGTAGAACTACTAAAGATCTATGAAGCAAAAACTGAGCAGTGTACCCAGCGTCTCAAAATCTACCCAAAATGTCTAAATTATGCATTTCTGTAAATCACAACAAATTCATGTATTTCACTACAAATCAACTGTTTTTACTCAAGAAACTCACTGTTGCATCATTTTCAAGTGGTAATTACAAGCTTTCTGTCAGTACAGTGGTCTAAAATAGCTAGAGGTCCAGAAACATATCCAAAATCTCTTCAAAAAGGAATATAATGCTTTTTGTCCATTGTAAAGCATACAAATGATCCCCTTATGAAGGTTTAAGATGAAACATTGATATCAGATTTAAACATAATGCAAAAATATTGTCACACAATGCTGTACAGTACCTAAATGTGTAATAATTAACTCTTGTATGTATTTCTATACTCTGTACTCTCGTATGTTTTCTTGTATGGGGATGGGACGATATGAAAACAATTTTCAACCGTCCACCACATTTTGGCAATGTTCCAACACTCTTGTCATCACTGTTGTATGCATCACAAAAACTACTAACTAACGCTTACATTACAGTGTGAAATATCTATATTATATAATACCACTAACCTATTTAAAGACACTCAATTTCAAAAATAACGTTTATAACCTAAATATTTTAGCAGTAATACTTGCATAGTGTAACCGGGTTGAAATTATATCTTTAATTTTGTTTGAAACTTCACCAAATCCTGATAAATATTGAAGAACTTTTGTTTTCTTTACGTTCAAGGTGTGTTTTGTAGCTTATTCAAACAGAAGTGTTAATACCTGTACTGTCACTTTAAGAGGTCGCAGTTTTGACGTCAATGCTGCACCACTCTCAGTCTGTGCCTTGCTAACTGAGAGGAGGTATGTATTATTTTCCTGGTCATAGTCAAACATTTATCTGTTTGACAATTTTTTCAATCGACCCTTAGAGACCAGAACACCAGGGCCTAGAGTCATGGCATTAGACACTCCACAGCTTACCTCGACATGTTATGTAGATCATGCCATGCCAAGCCAAGTCGAGCAGAACACAGACTTAGACTCACTCATTACACAGTTAGCTGAAAACCTAAGTGAATCCATTACAGCTCAGCTGCAATCTGACAGGAGCACACACAGCACTAGAACTCCTGAACAGCCCTCCGAGACGACACTGCCTAACGTCAAGGTTGTCATGCAAGGGAGCCTCCTATATTCAGGGGTGATGGCTCAGACAAATTCACAGTTCATGAGTGGGAAAATCTCATGACTTTGTACTTAAGGAAGCGAGCCATTCCAGTTCATGAGCATTCAGAAGAAATCCTGGCTAGGCTAATAGGCAAAGCAGGGGATGTGGTGAGAATAAAGCTGCGTAACAACACATCTATCGACCACGCTGAGAATCCCCATATGATTTTCGATATTCTGAAACAGTACTTTAGCAAACTGACATACTTGAGCATGCCCTTGGCCGATTTCTGTAATACACTGCCCATGCCAGGTGAAGATGCTATGGAGTACTGGATTAGGCTAAATAAAACAGTGGATGTAGCGGATGAATGCTTGAAAAGGCAAGGCCGTAGCATTGGTGACCTGAGCCATGAGGTCAGCATGATGTTTATCAAACACTGCACAGACCAGTCTCTCGCAAATGTTTTCAAGTTCAAGTCTGCAGAGAAATGGTTGGCCTGCGAAATCCAAGAAAGGCTTGATGAGCACATGCAGGAGAAGAAAACTCGAGCTGCAGCTGTTACCACTTAAGCCAAACACAGTAGAGCACAAAGTCCGTTCCCAGTGTCAGTTTTCTAAAATTGTTATTCATGTCGGCGCTATCCGGTTGAAGCAATCGGAAATCACCAAAGATAACTTTAAATCGGTGTGTGTGAATTGGCGAAATAGATGTCTGGGTCAGTTATTTGCTCTGACCCTATTCCCTCTTGGCGTGGTGACAAAATCTACAGCAGATTGACATCACTAAATCGCTGGTTGTCTGTTTGGTGCCCTGCAAATGGTGTTGGCTTTATAGACCACTGGAATACTTTCTGGGGGAGGCCTGGTCTTTTGAAAAGAGATGGTATTCACCCCTCGTGGGAGGGTGCCGCTCTTATCTCTAGTAATTTATCGTATAGTCTTAGAAATTCCATTTCCTGACACACCAGAACCAAGGCCAGGCAGCAGACCTACTGTCTTACACAGTTTTCTGCTTGTTCCCAAAAACTGCTGCCCAGGGTACATGCTATTGAGATAGTGTCTGTCCCTCGACCAAAATTAAGCCTTGCTAAGAAGCCCATTAGGGGTGTTTGTACGGCTAATCTGCAAAAAATCTGACCTTGTTATTCTACTAATAATGCGGCTGACCAAACTCAGCTAAAAACTCAGCTAAAAATTGGATTAATTAATATCAGATCACTAGCCCCTAAGGCAACTCTTGTAAATGAATTAATTACTGATCACCAAGTGGAAATCGTATGTGTAACTGAAACTTGGCTTAAAACTGATGAATATATTGCCTTAAATAAATCCACCCCTCCTGGCTACAGCTATACTCACGTTCCCTGTCTGACGGGTCATGGCGGTGGTGTCGCTGCTGTATATAATTCTAATCTTTTTGCTACTTTGAAATCCGGCTTCAAATGTAACTTTTGTGAAGTGCTTGTTCTCAGTTTTGCACATCCGGACAAAAAAGCAGTCAGTTTTATCCTTGCAATTGTATACAGGCCACCAGGGCCATACAGTGGCTTTTTACTTGAGTTTGCTGATTTCCTTTCCAGCCTGGTTGTTAATTCAGATGAAGTAGTAATTGTAGGGGACTTCAGTATTCACATGGATAGTGAAGGCGATCCTCTCAGATAAGCATTCTTGTCTATCATTGAATCTATTGGCTTTGATCAACATATACATCAGTCCACACATTCTCATAACCATACCCTTGATCTGGTCTTAACTTATGATACAGAAATAGCAAATATAACAGTTATGCCTAATAACCCTGTGCTATCTGACCATTATTTTATTACTTTTCAACTTTCACAAGTCTGTCATGTGTCACCAGATCCTTCATTCTACCTTAGCCGTAAGCTTTCCTCCAGGAATGCAAATGCTTTCATTAATGAGCTCCCAGGCTCATTTGTGCACTGTGGGGATTTTCTTGGCTCCCACCCAAACACATACAAAAATGCAAGCATTAGCTCAATTGATCAGCTGACAGACAACATAAATTACGTACTTTCCAGAACCCTGGATACTATCGTACCTCTTAAGAAGAGGAAAGTCTGCTATAAGAAATTAGCACCCTGGTACAATGACCATACTCATGCTCTCAAACAAGCTTCACGCCAACTTGAGCGCAAATGGCGTTCTACTAAATTGCAGGTATTCCTCCAGGACTGGAAAGACTACAAACTTATAAACATGCCCTCTCCACAGCACGTTCCTCATACTTCTCTACTTTAATAGATGAACATAGAAACAATCCTAGGCACCTGTTTAACACTGTTGCCAGACTGACTAAGAATCAAGTTGATCCATGTGTCTCAATATCATTTAGTAGCAATGACTTCATGAATTTCTTTGATGACAAAATTATAAAAATCAGGGACAAGATTCAAAGTTCTCCTATCACCCCTCATAGGGTCTGCCCTTCCATCCACTCAACGCATGGATGCAGAATCTTCAGAAGAATCTTCAGAAAGACGGGCGGCCTATCTGAACTCTTTTGCTCCAATAGATCTCATGGAGTTTAATGCCATAGTTAATTCCTCAAAATCTTCTACTTGTCTTCTAGACCCTATCCCTATGAAGCTTTTCAAGGAGCTACTACCAGTGATCGGAACACCAATGTTACATGTTGTCAATGCGTCTTTAGCATCTGAACACATACCACAAACTCTTAAACTTGCAGTCATCAAACCCCTTCTTAAGAAGCCAAACTTGGATGTGAATTACCTATCTGACTACAGGCCTATCTCGAACCTCCCGTTCCTTTCTAAAATACTAGAAAAGGCCATTTCAAAACAACTTGGTTCATTTTTGCACTCCAGTCATATATTGGAAGTTTTTCAATCTGGTTTTAGACCCTCTCACAGCACTGAAACAGCCCTGGTGAAAGTACTCAATGACCTACTCCTCGCTTCAGACAATGGCTGCATTTCTGTACTTGTGCTTTTAGACTTAAGTGCAGCATTTGACACAGTTGATCACCTCATCCTTCTGGATAGACTTGAAAATCTTGTCGGCCTCCGTGGACAGGCACTCTCTTGGTTCAGATCATACCTATCAGACCGATATCAATTTGTGCATTTTAATAATGATTCCTCTTACCAATCCAGGGTTAGATATGGAGTACCACAAGGATCTGTGCTTGGACCTTTGCTCTTCTCTCTTTATATGCTCCCCCTGGGACAAGTTATTCACAAACATGGCATTAATTTCTACTGCTATGCAGATGACACCCAGTTGTATCTATCAGTTAAACCTGATTACGTTATCCAGCTGTCAAAGATCAAAGCCTGTCTTATATACATAAAGGAATGGATCACCCAAAATGTTCTCTTGCTAAACTCCGATAAAAGATAATGATAGTGGGGCCCAAGTCCCTGAGATGCAAACTATCTGACTATATGCATAACATTGATGAAATCTCCATTACTTCAAGTGCTATAATCAAACATCTTAGTGCTATTCCACATCTTGCATTTGATATACATAATAAAAACATCTCTAGGGTTGCTTTTTATCACTTGAGAAATATCTCAAAAATTTGGAAAATACTGTTCTTACATGATGCAGAAAAGCTAGTTCATGCTTTTGTTACTTCAAGATTAGATTACTGCAATGCTCTTTTGTCTGGATGTGCAAATTCCTCTCTGAAAGGGCTCCAGCTAATTCAAAATGCAGCAGCTCGTATTCTCACTAGAACAAGGAGATTCGAGCACATCAGGCCAGTGTCAGCATCGCTTCACTGGTTGCCAGTTAAATTCCGAATAGACTATACGATACTACTTCTTACCTTTAAAGCCTTACATGGGCTTGCCCCTTTCTACTTAAATGATTTACTTCTTCCTTATATTCCCTCACGAACACTCCGTTCGCAGGGTGCAGGCCTCCTTGTTATTCCTAGAATAGCTAAAAGTACCATAGGTGGTACAGCCTTCTCCTGCCGTGCTCCCCTCCTGTGGAACAGGTTGCCTGCCCATGTTTGGGGCGCAGACACTATCACCTTATTTAAAGCTAGGCTCAAAACATATCTTTTTAGTCTCTCCTATATTTGAGGGGCAGGAGTGGGTGGCAGGCATAGCTATAGAGTCTCTGGTGGACTGAGCGGTTAGTGCTGTCACTGGATCATCATTGGTAGTGCTGTGTTAAGCTGAACCGGTCATGGTCTGGTGATGACTGTCTCAAGCCTGCCCTCATGGCTGCGTTGGCCCCTGCCTCTGTTTCCCTTAGCTATGCTGCCATAGCCTTATTCTGCCGGGGTTTTCCTTATCGCACACAGGCACCTCTGTCTCTTCTGCTCTGCTTGCTAATCTACCATTTGAACCCCCTAACAATGTTTTTTTCTCATTTTCCTCGGCTCTGGGCACCTGCCTGGAGCTCTAGCCCAAGTTTGCTGAGCACCACCCCCCTGGCCCAGAGCTCCAGCTCCAGCCCCAGGCCAGCTAGACCAGCTGGGCACCCCCGCCTCCTGCCACTATTGACTTTCCATAACAAACCGGTGCCTGCCCGCGGCAGATGGGTTCCCCCTCTGAGTCCGGTTTTGCTCAAGGTTTCTTTCTGCTATCAGTCAGGGAGTTTTTCCTTGCCACTGTTGCCCTAGGCTTACTCTTTGGGGGGCGGTTCTCTGTAAAGCTGGTTTGTGACAAAGCTCCTTTGTTACGTGGATGAATCTGTGATGGCCGCACCACTTGCCGCACATCAGTTCTAATGTCGGTAACCACCGACATTATAATTGCTCACTTATCTTGCATCATTAGTTTGGATTTGTGTTCTTTCTCCATTTTCTTTGTCTTACATGTTTGTTTGCTGCTTTGGAGAGGTCTTGCATGCACTTCCTTTTTGACCGGCAAAGGGCTAGCAAACTGAATGGGCTGAACTAAAATACAGGAAGAAGGGTGGTGGGAGATACCAACTCCCTGAGAAGAGTGGCGAAGTTCGACCCATTAATTAAAGATAACTTGAAACGGATGTTTGTTTAATGATGATTTATTTATTGTCATTTTGTATTGGCAGGGAAGTATTTTAACTGTGTAACTGTAAATTATATGTAAAAAGATTAATGTAATTTATAGTTTATTAGTTGTCTTCCCCCATGTCTCTGTCTTGTTTTGGCCATACTTTTGCCATGTATTTTGAGTTTTGTTCTGTTTAGTTGACCCGAGTTCTGCTGGGCCCATGAACAGCTCTTTATCATTTTTTTGTAACTGTCGTTATTTTTATTGAAGCATTTTTTTGTCTGGTTTTTGTTCCCATGTATTTATATTTTTTGGGAAAATAAACCCCTAATTTGAGCACTCTACCTATGACTCCTTGTGCCTAACTGTTTGGTCCCTCACAGAATCCCTCTCTGAAGTCTGTAACCTAGCTCATACAGTGGGCTCCAGAATTATTGGCACCCTTAATAAAAATGAAGAAAAAAGGCTGCATATAATAACTGACACAGATAATAATCTATATGTTATGTTCAAACGTATGGGAAAACTATATACTTTTATTTCAATACATTTACTCTCATGCTTCAATGTTTTTTTTATTAAGTAATCTAATTTTTTCTGAAAACCATAGGTGCCATAATTATTGGCACCCCTAACAATTATTGTAAGTAAAATCAAACACAATTAAATTGGCAATACAATTTTACTTCATTTAGTTCATCTCAGTCTAAAGGAACTATATTGTGTCATTCCATCACTTCCAGTTTCACTAGAGAATAAAAATGAGGTAACAAGCATACAAAATCCCTTCGTCATCCATCAGCATAGAAAAGCCAAATAACTGTCAATTCAGAAGAGACCGATGGTAATTTACCGTCAGAAGTCTGGTAATGGGTACAAAAAAAGACATACACGGTTAAACATACCACCTAGCACTGTAAGGGCAATAATAAAAAGGTGTAAAACATATGGAATGGTTGCAAATTTGCCAGGAAGAGGAAGCAAGTGCATGGTGTCCCCATGGACAGTGAGGAAGATGGTGAGGGAGGCCAATAATAACCCAAGGATCACTGTTTAAGAATTGCAGAGATTGGTTTGTTTCTTGCGGTCAACAAGTCTAAAAAAAACATAAAATGGCACCTCCATACCAACTAACTCTTTGGAAGGGTGGCACAAAGACTGCCCTTACTGAGCACAATAAACAAAATCAAGAATCTGGAGCTTGCCAAACCTCATTGGAATTATGACTGGAAGAGAGTGCTATTGTCAGATGAGACCAAAATTGTACGTTTTGGCCATACACACCATCTACATGTTTGGCGGCAAAAGAGGAATGCATACAGGAGAAGCACCTCATACCTACGGTCAAATATGGAAGTGGGTCATTGATATTTTGGAGATGTTTTGCTGGCAGTGTTCCCGGGGCACTATTTTAGATCAGTGGCACAATGAATTCAACAAAGCACCAGGAAATTCTGGCAGAAAATGTGGCTGTCTCTGCTAAGAAGCTAGGACTTAGTCATAGGTAGATTGTCCAGCAGGACAATGACTCCAAGCATACATCAAAACAAAACAGAAATGCTTAAGTGAAATCAACATCCATGTTTTCCAATGGCCATCTCAGTCTCCAGACTTAAATTCCATCAAAAACCTGTGGTCTGAAATGAAGGGGGTGGGGGGTGTCCATAAGCGCAAACCTAAAGATATCAATGATTCTGAAAAGTTCTACACGGAGCAATGGTCAAAAATCCCTCCAAATGTGTTCTCTAAACTTATCACAAATTATAGGTCTCATGGCTGTCATCTTTGCCAGGGGTATTTTCACAAAGCATTAAACCAGGGGTGCCAATAATTGTGGAACCTGTTTTTTGGGGAATTTTTTTTTAAATTAAAAAATGTAAGACTTTGGTTGATTCCAATGAATCATTAATCAAGCACACTAGTTTACACATGTTGGAAAATAAAGGTTATGTCAATAACTGTATTATTTTTTAGTTTAGCCATTTTTTAAATCATTTTTGGGCATATTTATCAAGGGTGCCAATAATTCTGGAGCCCAATGTATATATGAGGACAGCTGCGCCAAAGCACCTAAGGGGTCCCGAATAGTCATTCAAGCCACTCAGAAGATCCAAGCTTTCAGTGAGCTGTTCTATGCTCCTGTCCTTGTCAATCACAGCGTGCAGCTCTATAGCATGTAGCATCAGCGAAAATGCAGTAAAGAAACTCAGCTCTGCTGGTGTTTTGCCTGAGAAGCAGCACCCTGAAGAGAACATTGTCTTAATTTGCTGTGGTGGTCTGCAGACTCGGCCTGCAGGCTTTTATGACTTGGAGAAGCAGCTTTATGGCGTTTGTTGTGTTGTACCCACTTTAGTGGTGCCCGGTCAGCATGACAATCTCATCTTGGGCTCAAATGTCATCAAACACGTGATTCATGTCCTGAAGAGTGGTAGCGACTACTGGGACATTGCATCTAGACATGAACATCAGTCTGATCCTGATATCGAGCATTTCTTGTGGATGTTCACCAATGTCAAGCGCTGGAGAGGAAGTGTGGTTCCTGACAAAATAGGCACTGTCAAGCTCACCCAAGCAGTGATGCTCCTACCCAGGCACAAGCACTTAGTCTGGGGCAGACTCCCTGCTAACGCGCATATGTCACCTGGCAGCACCGTTGTTGTGGAGCCAACCAACTCCAAAGCCATGCCATGAGGTGTTCTAGTGTGTTGTCTTGTCATACCTCTCTGGGGCGATAGGTGGGTGCCCATGACAGTTGTCAATCCATTTAACAAAACCATCACACTGAAAAGAAATTGCAAATTAGCTGATGTGTTTCCATGCTTGGCAATTGAGGATCTAGATGCTTTCCAGGGTCTACATGTAGCTTCAGAGAAACAGCAACCGGGCGCAGAGAAACAGGAACCTGACACAGAGAAACAGCACTCTCACGCAGAGAAACTGGAACCTGACAGAGAAACAGCAATCTCATGCAGAAAAACAGGAACCTGACACAGAGAAACAGCAACCTGACGCCTCATCCACTGCCTGTCCTGCTGCTCAGTTGGCCAAAAGTCAGAGTTGGGCCTAAGTGACATCGAAATCGGCTCATGACAGGTTAGTGAAGCCTGTAAGTCTCGGCTTACACAGCTGCTAACTGAATATCAAGACATCTTCTCCAAGCACCCACTGGACTGTGGTGAGGTCAAGAGAGACACGCATCGCATTCCTCTCACTGATGATCGCTTACCGTACAAGAGAGTCCCCCCAGCCTATTATCAGAAATTGGGGCAGGTTCTGACTGATATGGAGAAAAAAGGGATTATCAGGAAGTCCTCAAGTGAGTATGCTTCGCCTCTGGTGATGGTGTGGAAGAAAGACGGTGGGTTGCGGATTTGCACTGACTTCAGGTGGTTGAATGCCCAAACCTTGAATTATGCCCATCCCTTGCCTGTTTGGCTGCTCTTGGTGGCAACTGCCTCTTTAGCACAATGGACCTCACCTCTGGCTTTTTCAACATCCCAATGCACAAAGACGACAAGAAGTACACAACGTTCACGACTCCCCCTGGACTGCATGAATATAATCTCATGCCACAGGCTCTGTGTAATAGTCCAGCGTCCTTTATTTGGATGATGACTGGAATCTTTGGGGACATGAACTTCACAAAACACCTTGACGATCTTCTTGTCTTTGCGCCGTCAGAGGATGAGGCCCTGTCCAGACTCCATACAGTGTTTCAGAGGTTGCGAGAGAACTGCTTGAAACTGGCTCCTAAGAAGTGCCATCTGCTACAAAAACAAATCAGATTCCGTGGCCATGTCATCAATGGTGGGGTTGTGTCTCTCAATCCTGCCAAGGTGGAGGTCATCACCAACATGAAGGTACAAGACCTCATGGAGGACGATGGGTGCACACCTTCTGTTCGAAGAATCAAATCATTCCTTGTCATGGTGTTTTATTACCAACACTTCATTCCAAACTGTTCCTCCATTGCGAAGCCCTTGTTTGCACTTACAACTGGACAAAAGCAACGGGGAAAGTCCGCTAAGGATAGGAATTCCCAAGGTGTGTATTTTAAACTTACTCCAGCAGATTGGACGGTGGAATGTGGGAATGATTTTGACCAGTTGAAGACCATGCTACTGGAGTGTGTCTTGCTTGCCCATCCAGACTTTGATGAGCCTATTATCCTGTCAGTTGATGCATCCTTGAACAGACTTGGTGTGGTGCTCTCTCAAGTGCCCCGAGGAGAATCCAAGGCCAGATCTATTGCTTTCGCGAGCAAGACTCTCATCACAGCGGAAATATCCAGCTCATAGACTGGAGTTCATAGCTCTGAAGTGGAGTTTATGTGAAAAGTTCAGCCACTGGCTGAGGGGTCATAGCTTCACCGTCTGGATGGATAATAATCTGCTTACTTACCTTCTAACAAAGCTGAAGCTTGACACATGTGAAATCCGCTGGGTGTCTAAGCTTGTATCTTACTCCTTTGATCTCAAACACCTGCCTGGGAAAATAAATGTGGTGGCAGATGCCTTGAGTCACGACCCCTTTGCCAAACCCATTAGCCAAAGGCTGCTGAAGGAGCCATATTCTACTCTGATTCAGTCAGCCAAAGGGGCGGAAGAGGATTGTGTGCAGGATGTTTTCAGGGTCAGCTGTCAGTCTCAAACCCACAGATCAGTGAACCATCCACTACCCAAGGTTGTGTGTGATACAGCCGAGAGCAAGGCTCTTTGTCAGGCCCACTGTGACTGGATTGACGCAGCGGAGTCCAGAACACTGTTTAGCTCAACACATCCAACAACTATCAGGTGGTCAGGATGCATTGCCCATGTTCTCTGCCCAGGAGCTCCAGCTGAGTCAAAAGCAAGACCCCGACATCTCTAAGGTGTTGCCCTTCGTTGCCGCCAGGAAGCGACCATCTAGGCGAGAAAAGCATGGTGCTGACTCAAAGGTCCTCAGGTTGTTCAAGCAATGGGACAAGCTGGAAGTCCATGATGGTGTTTTGTATAGGGTGACGAGAGATCCTGTGTCCAAGCAGAGAAGATCCCAATACGTGTTGCCTCAGAATCTAAAGGACAAAGCGTTGTCAGGCGTCCACGATCTGGCAGGTCATCAGGGTCAGGACCGTACTCTCTCGCTTGCAAAGCAGCATATTTATTGGCCTGATATGGAGAGGGATGTAAGGGCACATGTCAGATGCTGTCAGAGATGTGTGTTTGGAAAGTTGCCGGAACCTGCTGCTCGTGCACCCCTGGAAATTATCAAGAGCTCCGCCCCAATGCAGTTAGTATGCATGGATTTTTGGTCGGCAGAGGACAGCAAACAGCGGTTTGTGGACGTCCTGGTGGTCACCGACCACTTCACTAAACTTGCTCATGCATTCCCTTGCGCTAATCAGACAGCAAAGCAGGTCGTCAAGAAGCTCTGGGATAATGTGTTCTGTGTTTATGGTTTCCCGGAGAGGATACATTCCGATCAGGGCACCAATTTCGAGAGAAACTTGATTGCAGAGCTCCTCCGTTTGGCTGGTGTAACGAAATCCCACACGACAGCCAATGGGCAATGGGGGAACAGAGCAATTTAATTGCACTTTAGGTAGTATGCTCCGAACCCTTTCCCTTAAGGAAAAACACCAGTGGCCACAACAGACCCTCACGTTTGCTTATAACGCCACCGTTCATGAGACTACGGGTTATGCACCCATCTTCCTTGTGTTTGTGCGTGTCCCTAGACTGCCGGTGGACGTTATGTTCAAGCAGGTTTTGAATGACCCTGGAGTTGCTGACTATGACTCATATGCTAAGTCTATGCTTTCCTGCTTGAAAAGTGCTATGGAGATCGCCCAGAAACATTCTTCCACTGAGCAGCAGCACCAGGCCCGGCAATGCAACAGACGTGTCAAGGGGAGATCGTGGGAGATTAGCAAATGTGTTTTGGTAGCAAATAAGGGAGAACGCGGAAAGAGAAAGTTAGCTGACAAATGGGAGGTGTCGTACAGTTGTTGGTGTGAATCCCAGTATCCATGTCTACAAAATACAAGATGCAGTGGGACACACGAGAGTTGTGCACAGGAATCTCTTACTGGAAGTCAAGTTCTTGCCACTCCCTGGGATGGATCAGGGTGAGGATGCCCATGCAACTGGTCAGTCATTGACCAGTGAGGAGTCCGTTCAGGAAGACTGTGACTGTGGTGATGAAACGACTTTGGAGAGGAGCCTGCAGTCTCATCACCTAGAGACTCACCCAAATCTGAGTTAGCTGATTCAGAAGAGCTAGTCCAGTCTAGTCCAGTACTCAGTCCTGCTGGTGCCATTGCTGACTACCCATCCATCTCAGCTGCACCACACACAGATCACACTCATGCTGACACCTCAGTTCACACTGACTCACACGCACACACTGAGGCGGATAGCCATGTTAGAACGCGTGCAGGAAGATTAGGGAAATCAGTGAACAGACTGGTAGAATCTGTGGTTCAGAAACCATTTCTGAAGGGTCCAAACATTTTATTTGGTAGCCGTTCTCAATCTCTCCTGGCTGGTTTTGAGAGTTGAGCTTTAATGCATGTTTAAAGTGTTTATCTTTAAAGTGTTTACATGTATTATTATTATTATTTCTATTATTATTAACGGACAAGCTAAGGGTCAAGTTTTGAGCTTTAATACATGTTGGAAGTTTTTCTAGGGCCAAGTGTTGTGTGGCGTACCAGGTGTCACATTAAGCTAGGGGAATTCTGAGACGTGATCAACCTCTTTGTTCCCTGAACCTTGTACGTGAGGTAACTTCTAAGTTGACTATGTGGACCTAGGGCTGTGTCAGAATAGTCTTTTTTGCTTAGGAAGATTCCTAACTGAGTGAAATGATTTGGAATTATCTAAGTGGCAGCTATGATAAGAGCTGGTCGAATTCTCTGAATGCTAAGGAAAGGTGCTTCAATGCTTCCTTTCTTATCTCCTTTACCACAGGGCACACTAGACCTTTACGAAAGGAAAGGAGATAATGCCGTCCCACAATTCCTTGCGGCAGCAACATTTAAAGCGATGCACCATTCGGCCATTCATGAAAACAAACGATCAACATGACTGAGTTGTGTGGTGGTTCTTAAGCTATTATATGCATAGGCTTATAGTCAGATCATAATCAGCATATTAACCATAACACAGAAGTCTGTCTTTCAAGAAAAATGGATATGAAACGTTTTTAGCCAGATGATTTTTTTAATTCAACATGTTTGAAACTTAAGGATGATGATATGTACAGTAGTAGATTTGTAGGCCTAACATTTTTGTAGACACGTGTTTCCAAGTGCTATGCTGACAAAATACAACTCTTTCTCTCCTTCTCCCCATCAGACACACAGGTCCCTGCCCGCATCTCCGCTTGCTTGAGGGACATCCACAGCTGGATGGACAATCACCGCCTGAAGCTCAACCCGGGTAAGACGGAGCTAATCTTCATTCCTGCTCTAACCTCTCCCCTCCTTGATTTTTCCATTTCCCTAGGGGACACCTTAGTGACGTCATCACCCTGTGCCAAGAATCTTGGAGTGGTGATGGACAACAGGCTGTCCCTTTCCAAGAACATTGCAGCGGTAAGTCGGGCATGCAGATTCTTTGTGTACAACATCCGGAGAATCCGCCCCTTTCTCACCACCTACTCAACCCAGCTCCTGGTCCAAGCAATGGTACTATCCCACCTGGACTACTGCAACTCTCTTCTGGCTGGCCTACCGGCATCTGCCATCAGACCCCTACAACTCATCCAGAATGTTGCAGCTCGTCTGGTCTTTAACCTCCCCAGACACTCCCACGTCACTCCCCTGCTCACTACCCTCCACTGGCTGCCTGTTATGGCTCGCATCAAATTCAAAATATTGGTCCTTGCATACCAGGCAGTCAAGGGATCAGCCCAGCATACCTCCACAAGATCTTCAAACCCTATATGCCAGCCAGACCCCCTCCGTTCCGCTACCTCAGGACACCTGGCACCTCCCCCTCTTCGCACTTGAGCTTTCCGGTCACGTCTCCTGTCTGTTCTGGCTCCACGATGGTGGAATGACCTTCCCGTGGAAGTCAGAACAGCTGAGACCCTGACCACCTTCCAGCGACGACTGAAGACTAACCTCTTCAGGCTGCATCTCTCCCCATCCCTCCCTACCTCCCTGTAGTCCCTAATTTACTATGTTATCTTAGGGTTGTAACTAGGTAAGCTGTTTATCTTAGTTGACTTAGTTATTGCACTCGTGCCTACTTAATTATTGCTTGTATTATTTGCATAGACTGCGTTGTTGCAGCTTTTGTTTGTGTTGATCAGATTAACCTACAGGGTCCAAGTTAAACTATGCGGTCGTTCCCTGCACTTAGTACTGTACTTCCCTCTAGGGTTTTCAACACACTTGTTCCTGGTTATGGTTATACACTTAGTTGTGCGTCCCTCTGGATAAGACCGTCAGCCAAATGCCTGTAATGTAATGTAATGTAATATACAGGGTTTTCTATCTGCTAACAGGGGATTGATGACCCGTGTGTGTGGAAGAGATTGCATGTTACAGAGCATTTCTTTTTTTTATTATTGACTTGTACAGACACAACCACCATCCAGTCTTCATTAAAAGAACAACCAGTAGCTGTTTGTGGTTTGGGTCCTTCCTTCAACCAGCGTAACACATATAACACAACGCAGATCACGCAGAAGTTAACGGATGTGCATCCAGCCAGATATAAGACTGTTGCAGGCCAGGCACACCCGTTACAATAGCAATGATGAAATATTATCTGTGTTCAGTAGATAGAGACAGAGACAGTAAATCAATGACAGTTCTATCCGCTTCTGCTGTGCTCCAGAAAACGATGTCAGCAAACATATGGCTTAGCTATGCCCAGAAGTCCTTTAAAAAGTAGGTAGGTAGCAGCACAAAGCAACAAGCACTTTAAAACGAATGTAGCAGGGAATTATGATATTATGTTTGAATGTATAAATGTGATAACTGTTTTTGCTGTTCTTGTTTTATTTACTTTATCAACTAATGTCTGTGTTTTTGTCTGTTTTCAAAAGCTGCACTGAGGCAAATTCCTATCAACTGTGTTGACATGGCAATAAAGTATTGAATTAAATTGAATAATAATAGTATTTTCCAAGAAATTAGGAAAAATCGGTGACAACGTTTCGTTAGGTGCAGCGTCTTTTACTGCTACCACAGAGTGAATGCATAAGTGAATGCAATGAAAAGAAAATTTTTGGTTACGCTGACCTAGGGCTGGGCGATATAGCTGAAACATTTATCACAATAAAATGTTTAATTTCAGTTGATATCGATAATTACTGATCATTTTAAATTAACTATTTTTAATAAAGACCAGGAGAAAAAAGGTTGAATTTAACCACCTTACTTTGAATTTAACCACTTTATTTATCAAGGCACACAGGTAATAATTTTACTTTTAGTGTTATGAAATAAAACAAGAGCCAGTTTAGTCCCAAAGTTGTCAAAGTCAGACTGGTGGGTCTATATTTAATGTTAACGTGTAGCCTACAGTTTTAATTTAATGGTAAGGGGTGGTTTTATGGTTTTAAACACTCCGCGCTATTATGACATTATAAATAGATAAAGTGGGTGACTGATGAGCATTTTTATGTTTTTATTCATGGTACGTTTGATCTAAATTAATTTACAGAATATAGCGTTTTTTCCCCAAAGATGGTATTTCTCAATATAATTGTGCCACCGTGTCAACAAATTTCAACGGTTGCGGGTCAGGTACTCTTCACGGTAAGAATAAATTTTAGGGTAGCGCTTCCGATATTGCTTGTGTCGAAAGTGCTGCGACGGAAACAGCGATAGAATTACCCACTAGCCACATCTGTCCAAAATGTAAACAAGTCAGGCAGTTTTCACGGTCGGGAAAAATTTTATGACCATGTTCTCCAAAGGGTGGAAGCGGCTAAGGTGATAAAAGAAGTTTGTTGTATTCCCGCTCTTGGTCGGGACGGTTTTCCTGTACAGTTTACACACAACGGTGTTCTGATATGTTGCTTATGATATTGATCGCTGTTAAGTTTGACGCATGTCAGGATTCACTGTTTAAAAACTGTGTTTTTATGCTGCTGTAGCCTGCCGTGTCAAACTTTAATTAATTGAACTATGAAACTATATTGGTTACTTAAAGTGGCAATCTCAAAGATTTTCATTAAAATAAATGTCTGTTAAGTCACTATATATCGCTGAATTAGGTAACACAATGGTGATTGAGCCTATTATTCTATAAATTTATATTGTTATTATTATTATTATTATTTATGATTAAAGAACTGGGTGTCTGTGGTGACATTCCCGGGAAAAAACCACAAGCGGCGCACAGTTAGTGACGTGTTTTCCATCACCCATCCATGGTGGGTCCGCCAGAGAGGGTAAGGTAGGCGGAGCTAACGCAACAGGCTTGCTCTTCAACTCACTTGTGAGTGTGAGCGGCGTACTGTTTTTTTCCGGTGTCTGCTAGCGTTATGGAACCCTAAAAAGTTTTTGTGTAACATGAGAGGCCATATTATTTGTTGATGTAGATTTCGTATTACATTTGATGACAATGTAATGTTACTAAATTACAGTTATTTGCACAGCTAACGCTAGCTACCGGACCATGTCAAAAAAAAAGGCAACATTAGTTTAGACAACATTGTGCACAGTCAGTAGCCATCTCTCATATCAGGTAACGCTGCGTTAGCTAGCTAGCTAATGTAATTAACATAATATAATGACAGCTAGCAATTAGAAAAAATGCTAGCTAACGCTACCGACCTTTACCGACCTCGCAAACCGTCTCTCGAATGCAACGCAATCTTGTTGCAATGTTGCAATGTAGCTAACTAAAGGTCAGTTCAGATCAATGATTTGCAACAAGACTGGATGCAACTTGCAAAATTCCAAGACGTCTGATTCTAAACGTTCTAAAACTGCACTTGGCGATTTGACAAGGTGGGGCTTTTGAGACCCCAGGGCAGGCAACGGCTCTGCTAGGCTACTAACCAGTTCACACCGCTGCAGTTTTCTCTGCAACATTCTAAAACCGTTTCGTCTCATTGCAAATCATTGATCTGAACTGGCCTTAACGTTACCGTTATTTAGACTGCCATCAAGTTCATCATGATCAAAATAAAGCTGTCTTTACACAGAGCATTAACCCAGGGGTATAGGTGGAGCAGAGCCGGGTCTGATTTCTGTGTAAAGATGTCAAGCCGGAGAAAACTAAATAAAAAAACACGGCAGTATGGATTAGCGTTGTTATTATTTTATTACGCTTCCTCATATGCTCCTTCAGCCTTGATGCCCTTTTTCGATGAAATCTCCTTTGTTTTTGTTTTATTCTTCTTGTTCTCATTGCTAATTTAACACCCAGCTCAGCTTTATTCTCGAACAGTTTAGCTAGCAACACCAGAAACACCAGGGGTAACGTTCTGCAAGGCAGTTGTTTCAAAAATATCACACAACAATCATTCATGAGAAAGACGATGTTTATTGTGCACAAGATATATAACTGCACGAGCCACAGCGAATCCCGCGGATTCTTTGCAGTGTAAAGATGTTCATACCGGGCAAAAGGTGGATAAATCTGTGGAAATTGATCATCACTGATTCTACCCCAGGTCTGCTACAGCATTTTAAGCCGGCTCCGCAGTGTAAAGACAGCTTAAGTTAGCCTAATGTTAGATAACAGATGAGTATGTACATAACGTTACTTTTATAACAACCATTTTTATTCAGTAAATAGTAAGGCTGTGTCCCAAACCGCATACTTCCATGCTCCGAGTGCACATAGCGAGCATGCCTCCATCTCTATTTATCAACCGGGTTCGTTTGGTAGACAGGAAAACGTAAACAGATTTGCAACTATAGTTGAATAGGCGAAATATAGGCAACAACATGTACCTAGTTATGTAGAAAAAAACATCCTCCAGAGGTAATTATCCTCCGGATAAGTTATCCTCCGGAGGTAATTTTTTCAGTACTTTCGCGATTTTTTGCGGTGCCGGCAAATATGTCGCCCAGTGCTAGCAGGACTTGCATTTAAATAGGCTAGGTAATGGCGTCCAGTCCGCTTGAATAAATATGAAATAAAAACGGTAGCATTTCAGATGGTCGATAATATGCCCTCTCACTCTCACGTTATTCCCCTCAGGTTTATTACCGGAATTTTACCGATAGTTACAGCAAAGGTTAAAGGTTATGGATCAGATGTTGTCACGAAGTGCATCCCACTTATTTAACTGTTTCTCCGTGCTACTGCACTTCCATGGTTCGGAGTGCGTAGTCCCAAGCATTGCCTGGAGTGCATATTCCGGAGCACGGTTGTGTGGAGCATGGAAGTTTGCGGTTTGGGACACAGCCTAAGTGTTATAGTTACCGTGACCCAGGTGCCAGCTGACTGACGTCACACACAGGCGACACTGTTTGGAAGTTGGGAAGTGAGAAAAAACACACCTGCAATTGCCGCTTCTCGCCATTGGTACCGCCAAAGAGAACGAAACGGAAATCTTCGAGATTGCCACTTAAAAAAAAAAAAAAAAACTGCCATACTGGCGAGCTGACCTGTCCTTTTTTATCAACAATTTCCTCACCGTCTTCACTCAATTTCCCACTCCACGCTTTTTCTGTTGTTGTGTCATATGTCGATGGTGCAACCGAACATACACCTGTTAAATGACTGGCTGTTTGCGTGTCACTCATAGCACGCTCCATTATCAAGGGATATGATAGGCCAGGGGTGTCAAACTCATTTCTCATCGTGGGCCACATACGGCCTAGGGAGATGTCAAGTGGGCCGGACCATTAAAATTATACCATACTCTGCTATAAATAATTAAAATATCATGTCTTTTCTTTGTTTTGGTGTAAAGAAGCACAAGAACATTAGGAAAATATTGAAATTTAATAAACTATCCTTTTACAAAACATTTCATAAAACACCTCATATTTCCTTAGACAAATGTGCAATTTACTTTTATCATTCACAAATATGCATTGCAACAGATCCCACTGATTGTACAAAGGCACAAAACTTTAATTGGTACTGAAAAATATAGTAATGCACTTTAAGATTAAATGAGACTTTTAAAGGAAGGAATTTTTAAACCACTTACACATACGCATATAAAATCTAAATGTAATCCCTGCACACCTTACAAACTAAAGAGAGTGATTTTAAATGTGTAATGAAGAAAGTGTTCGCCTGTCCTGTAAATCTGTAAACTTCATACATGAAACATACATACACATACAATACATACTAAAAATTTATGGAGTTGTATGAACAGTAGAATTCCATCACACAACTTTTATTTTGAAGCTGCTGACTAACATTAAAGTGCACATTTTTTAAATCACCACAGTAAGGATTCATCTTCACAGAGCTGTATTCTTTCAATGCAAACAGTATCTAAGGCAGCATTTTAAAGGTGTTAGTCTAGTCTGGACTTGTATTTGTTCCTGAAACTTGGCATCTTTTGGCCTGTACAAGTGCATCAACACCAGGTGTCATGTCCTGACTAGCTGTCACTTTCAGAATGTCATTTAAGTGCTTGTTTGTGAGCCTTGAACGCATTTTTGTTTTATTGATATTCATCACTGAGAAGATTTGTTCACAAAGGTAGGTTGTCCCAAACATGCACAAAATTTTAGCAGCCAGGGCTGTTAATTTGGGGTACCCTGGTAGTAGATACTGATAAAATCTGTCCAGACCTACAGAGGCAAATTTGCCCTTCAAATCTGCATCACACTGCAAATCAATTATCTCTAGCTGAATTTCGACCGGCAGATCAGAAGCTTTAACTGTGAAAGGTGAGCGAAAAACTGAAAATTCTGTCTCAAGTTCACCAAATACCTGAAAACGTTTCTCAAACTCCCGCAGTAGTCCTGCAATTTTGTCTTTGTACCGTTTCATGTCCGCATCAGGTCTGGTCACACACACATCTCTCAGACAGGGGAAATGAGCAGGGTTGCCATTTGCCAGTTGCATCTCCCACAAAGTCAGCTTCAACTTAAATGCATGTATGTTGTCAGAAAACTGTGTGACAACTTTTTTGCGGCCTTGCAACATTTTGTTCAGATTGTTCAAGTGTTCAGTAATATCAACCAAGAATGCAAGGTCCCGTAGCCATTTCTGAGATTGTAATTCCAACACCGGTTTTCCTTTTTTCTCCATGAACTGTCCGATTTCCTCTCGTAGATCAAAGAAATGCCTCAGCACAGCGCCTCGGCTTAACCATCTCACTTCAGTGTGGTATGGCAGGCTGTGGGTAATGTTGCTGTCGCTGAGAAGTTTGTCAAACTGACGATGGTTCAGACCTCTGGACCGGATGAAATTTACAGTGCAAACAACCACCTCCATGACGTGGTCCATTTTCAGCGACTTGCAACACAATGCCTACTGGTGCAAAATACAGTGAAATGTCCAGAAACGATCTCCTCCATTAAGGGCTTGTACTTTGTCTTTGAACTTTGTCGCGACACCTGCTTTCTTTCCGACCATGGATGGCGCGCCGTCTGTAGCCAGGCTGACAGCGCGGGACCAGTCCACTCCAACTCTGTCCAATGCAGCAACGACAGAGCCGAAAATGTCCTCGGCTGTTGTAGTGTCCATCATTGGCACCAACTCAAGAAACTCTTCAGTAACAGTCAATGTCTCATCAACTCCTCGAATAAATATGGCCAGTTGGGCCACGTCTGTGATGTCAGTGCTCTCGTCAATTGCCACGGAAAATGCAATAAATGACTTGACTCTCTGTTTCAATTGACTGTCTAAATCTGCCGATAGTTCCGAAATCCTCTCTGCTATAGTATTCCTCGTCAAGCTAATATTGGCAAAAGCTTGTCGCTTCTCGGGACATACAAGTTCAGCCGCTTTCATCATGCATCGTTTAACAAAGTCACCGTCGGAATACGGCTTCGATGCTAATGCTATTTCGCTTGCAATTAGGTAGCTGGCTTTTACCGCTGCTTCACTGACTTCTCGGCTCTGGATGAAAGTTGACTGCTGTTTCCTCAGACCCGCCAGCAATTCGTTAATCTTATCTCCTCTCAGTTGTCCTTGCAAGCCGTCATATTTTTCACTGTGATGAGTCTCGTAGTGGCGTCGAATATTATATTCCTTCAATACCGAAACTTGTTGCAAACACACCAAGCACGAAGGTTTTCCGTGCATCTCTGTAAATAAATAGGACGTGGTCCATTTTTCTTTGAAAATTCTACACTCCTTATCTACTTTTCTCCGTTTGGATAACGACATTTTGGCTAATGAGGGTGTAGCGGAGAAATAGAGACCAAGGTATTAACAACGTCGTAACAAGCAGCAGATGGCGCACTGATACCGTCTGCTGTTTTCAGTCTGTCTCAGTGATGCGGCTTGTCTTCTACTCTGATGGAAAGAGTGCGCCCCTTAGCGGATAATCCATGAATTGCAGCGAATTAAAAATATTAATTCCATGTCTTTTATGCATTTTTTCCACTTTCAAATTATCCTGCGGGCCTGATCGAACCTCCTTGGGGGCCGGTTCCGGCCCGCGGGCCGTATGTTTGACACCCCTGTGATAGGCTGTTTATGAGCCAGGGAGGGAACATGCTTGGGGTTTGTTCATGCAAACGAACTCTGCGTATTTGTTATGTGCTTTCCTGGTGGTTTGCATTTAATGCATTTAAGTGAAACTATCGAACATTCTATCGAACAATTTTCTTATTGCTATTGATGATGTGTCTACCGCGGTACATATCGCTATTGTGGGGGCGACATAGCTCAGGAGGTAAGACCAATTGTCTGGCAGTCGGAGGGTTGCCGGTTCAAACCCCGCCCTGGGTGTGTCGAAGTGTCCTTGAGCAAGACACCTAACCCCTAATCTGCTCTGGCGAATGAGAGGCATCAATTGTAAAGCGCTTTGGATAAAAGCGCTATCCATTTACCATTCATTGCCCAGGCCTACGCTGACCTATAAAACGCTATTCCAAAAGCAAAATTAGACATGTTATACATCGTTAGAAAGCTTATACTCTCGCCTACTGAATAACTGAATTGTCAATCAAGCCAGGCTGTACTATAAAGGGTGACAACATCGTAAACAACATGTGTGGTATTACGCACAGCTATTTTGGAAGGTACCCAGGCATCACACATGCTAAACGGATTGTCCCAAGTCAATATATGACCACTCAGCCTCAAAAGGGACATCTCTACTCGTAAAACCAACGGTAAGATTGTATATTTATTCAATATTAGTCCCAGATATTGACTGTAGAATGACATGGTCTCATTTTATTAAAACTTTGTCTGGTTTATTTCGTTATTCAGTGAGCAGCGTTTTCACTGCTGTTTTGGCTTATCTTAGGGCTATTGCTTTATCTTGTTGCTGTGATGGAATACGATTTTTGAGTGGTGAAAGAATATTTTTATTCTGCCCAGATAGACAATATTGTCCGTTATGTCATGGGTGGGGGGTGTAGTTGCAGATGAGACTGCAGGGAGGGGGTGCGTGTTAAATGAACGACCAGAGCGACAATGGTAGCGCTGCGAAAGTCCGTATTCGGCATAGTTGTTGTGTATCGTCTACTAATGAAACTAAAACAAAACGTGTTTGTCTGCACTGTTAGCACTGAATGTCTGAGTTCAGAAATCTCGGCACGCCAGCATGCCGACCACTAGGGCCTTTGCGCTAAGAGGTTAATGGCAGGCCTAGATATGAAGTAATGACTTATAGACAGTGCTTTGTATGTGTGAGTAACTTGGCATTTTTGTATGTTGAATACATGTTTTTCATGAGATAAACAGACATGTAACGTGTGGAACGTATAATAACATTGCATGCAGGCACTGTCCAATGTTCTTTTTTCTTCTTATTTTTGTGGTTACACTACCACCCTTGAACCCCTGTGACATACATGCCATGAAGAAGTCATTATCTTGTACCAGTTTCTATACGAGCAGTAATGTTAGCTACCCGGACCGAAGTGCAACGCTGATTTTAGTGCTCATGAATTTCACAGCAGTCTGCACTGCTAACAAAGATATTTATACACGTAGATGGTGGACTTTATAGAAAGGCTCAGTCCAGTTTTCAGACACCCGGACCACGTGACACTGCTTATGACGAGTCTGATTGTAGTCCAATGTAGTTACATGCGCAGACGTAGCTTTTTTTTTGCCCTTGAAAATGTGAATATGTGAATATTCAAAAGAACGTGTCCTCGTACAACACAATGAAAGGCGACACACTTAATGTTACATTAAAATAGTTTATTTTACACGTTCAAAGATATAACAGTTACAAGACATAGATAAGAAGAAAAACAAATTGTAAAATATCGCTACCGCTTATCTAAAGCAAGAGCTTGGCTGCCTGGCTTCCTAGCTAACCCTCGTCAAAACTGCTGTATGCTATAAGCTATAGCTAAGTTAGTCTATAGCTAACTTACCACTATTTGCTGTAATAACACAGCTGTGAGCTAGCTTATAGTAGTAGCAAGAGAGTAGTTGTGATAATCTTACTGTACACTAAACGTCGCTGGTATAACGTTACATTAATTTAGGATAGCTAGTTTCACATACAATATGAAAGCTTGAGTAGCAAAGCTAGCATAGCTAACATTCACAATTATCTAGTTTTTGACAAAACTAGCTCTAGCTACGGAAGCCTTGAAATCATGAATATGTAGCTACAACCAGGTCTGAGTCTCTCTGGTACAACTTATTCATATGAAAACCAAACATAGAAGCCTGATGCAGTACTCCTGATGGGATATGTAGTCCAAACAACAAACTTGCCTTTTTGTGAAAATAGAGTGTGACTAGAATGTTCGTTTTCACTGTATTGCTTTCCAAACATTCGATCCCTATTCAGTTATAAGCAAATACTAATAATATGGGCTCCATCCGGTTCTCTCTAATGCAATGCAATGAGGAAAAATAGACAGATCCTCTGTCTAAATTACTGTCTAAAACTGGACTCTGGATATCTGGGTTAGTTGAGCCTCTCGCTTTGAGTCGCTGTGCTACTAATACAGTCGGTATGTCATGTTGTTAGCAAGGTAGCTAACGTTAAACTCGGGTAAAATGCCAAAAGCGGAACTGTTTAAAGTGTTTGTGTAATTTATTAGTATTTCAGAAATAGAAATGAGTTTCCCACAAAGATTATACAGATGCAAAAGCAGTAGTTTAAATGTTGTATTTTTTGTTACCCAGTAAGGCAGCGTTCATCAGTCAGAGGGTCGCACTATGTGGTGGGCCACCAGGAAACAAGCTATTAGAGAACCAAAATTTTAGCAGTTTTAAACGAGTGCACGTCTATATATTCGATTTTGCCTGTTCATCCGAATATTTTATTGGGTGATGTACATTAAATGTCCAATAGGGAGACATTTGTGGGCTTGGAGCATTGATGTTGTAATCAGGCAGGAAAAATAAGAAGAAGATGGAGAAAACGCAAAAAACCCTAAGCTTGTAGGGTCAGAAGGGGGTCAGAAGGTACAGAAATGAATGTTTTTAAGGGCTGAGAGCCTGTGGTCATTGCTGTTATTTCTGTAGGGAACCCTGAAAAGTGCCAAATTCTTGGTGCTGTATAGGTATGTGGCATGCCAACCTGCCAAGGGGTAACTTGGTGGGATGGAATACCTGCCATCCGAATTTCAGCAGAGTGAACTTACCAAATGTTACTGCGTTCTTTACCTTGTACATTAACTTATTGGCGTAAACACCACACGCCGGCATCCTGAGATTGCTCAACTCATTGAGCAATCATTCTGCGCTCCTGCAACCAAATTATGAGTTGAAAACACAAACTCTGTGTTTTATCTTTATTAGTAGACGTTTCAGGACAACTATGCCGAATATGAAGTTTCGCAGCGCCACTATTGTCGTGCTGGTCGTCCATTTACCAAGCACTCCCACCCTGAACTCTCATCAGCCATTGGTACCAGCCATTTTGTAGTGTGTCCCATCTGAGAAACAAAATTGTAGCACACTATATAGTGAACTACATCCGCCCCACAATGCACTGCAAAATGTAGGGTACAAGCTCTGTGCATTATCCGGGAAGCCCAAAATCCCACAATACACTGCGGTAGGGCTTTACGGTTTTGTTTCAACAAAGATAGCAGTTGGAACAAGTGGGCCAAGTGGTAACTGCTTGTATAAATGCAAGTTGTCCATAGTTATGTCAAATCAAGAATTATATTTGCATTTTTCGTGTGGCAAACATTAATGGTTTTTCTCCGGAGAAATTGCTTGCTAGCTAAGAAGCTAGCTAATCTCTGTAGCAGCGCAACTCAAGAAAAACGTAATCTTCGGTCCCTGATAAAAGATTTTTTGAACGGTATATTGCAATACATTTGGTTGATGCCAAGATTAATAAATGTTTAACCAATAATTTCATATACACGTGTACAGATTAAGTTCAAAAAATATTTTATCAGGGACCGAAGACGACGCCACTTTGTCACAACATCAATAATGAACACAACGTCAGTTATTGTGCGACGGTTAGTTCTGCCGCTCACTCCGTATGTAGTGTACTGTGTATTTTCCACTATATAGGGAATAGTGAATGAGTGAACAAGTGAGTCAGTGTCTATCTGGGAATACATGAAAACATTCTTTTACCACAAAAAATCTGTATTCCATCCAGGGCCGTTGCTAGGAATTCTGGGCCCCCTGAAAGAATACTGGTGTGGGCCCCCGCCTCCCGACTTTTCATCACCAAAGATCAATTTTACACAACTTTTTTCGAAAAATGTATTATCATTTTTTCTTTATTTTTCTGTTCCTCTATGTTTTTGACAGTGCCTGATGCAGTACACTTATTTTTCTTTTTTTCAATTAACCACTCAACAAAGAGTTACTGAGGCAAAATACAAGACGCAAAATAGCTGTTAGGAAAGCAGTTTGACATTATTAAGCAACGTCTGCGCCATTACTTTTAATGGGTCGCGATGAGAAAATTCCGAGCATGTTGCTTGTCTTAAAGTTGATACTGTAGGCCTACATAAGACTGTATTAATATAACTACATGTAGGCTATATTAAGTTGGTTTTTTACATTTAGACAGTTTATTATGTGTATTTTTTACAGGACTTACATTTTAATAGGTAACGATGTCCAGTTCTCCCTAATAGATATGAAGTAAATACACTACCGGTTAAGGTGGTCGATAGCCTACATGCCCCCCCCCCCCCGTGTGGTCGATAATAGGTGCTCTCACTCTAGCTAGCTATATAGTTAATACAGGTGCGCCGTGGGTCTGGACGGTTTCGTGCTTGTTTGCTTGACAACATAGCAGCATAGCTGACACTACGGAGGAGTTGGTCCCTAAAAAAATTTGACGTCTGTGATATGGAACTGGTTTGGGTTTTCCAAAACCAAGACGGCGCAAAACACCATTATTTGCAAAGTTCGCAAAGAAAATGTTCGCACATCGGATGGCAACACGACGAACCTTTTTAATCACCTCAAGAGAAAGCATTGTTATTACTTTGGAGAATTGCACTTGATTAAAATCTGGTACTTTGGCCCAAATGGTCTCTGTTTAAGTTTGGGCCAGAACAACACAGGCGCAGTAACGTTTGTTTATGTTGTTACTGTTGAAAGCGTCTATAGCAGTGTTCCTTATTAGTCCAGTATGTATGCAAGTATTTGTATTTACAACCAGCAATACCAAGAAAGGCCAGTAGGTGGCAATGGTACTGTACACTGTATGGGTGCAGTTTTCATATACAATGAGCATGGTACGATCTCATCTAAAAGAATCTCCATTGAGAACCATCACAAAGTTGGTCTCAGTATTGAACTGACCTTTTTATTTGACTTTTTCTGATACATTTATATAGTCATTAAATATGTGCCACTGGCCTGCGTCTAATACAGTAGCTTTACAAGAACAAAAAAGCTCAAAATAAGTACAATTCTGAAAGCGAAAGAACTACTTCAATGAATAACCCAAATAAATCAACCAAAATACAAAATACTTATTTATTGTTCAGTCAGTGTCTCAACTCTTCAAACAATAGCTTTGGACAAGTATGTAACACAAAGTATGCAAATAAATAATAAAATAACATTAAATAAATAATTAGTAAGTGTACTGTCATGTACTAAAAACTGAAAACTACTAAACAAAAGAACAAATATCATACTATACACCCGGGGTTCTCAAACAGGGGTCCCTGGTGTAATTGCAAGGGGTCTGTGAAATAAAAAAGTGTAATGTGTTTACAGTACCACAAGGTTTCCAGTAACCTTAGGTATAATATAGAGGGGGTGGGGGTCCCTGAGGACCGCTCAAAACCTTGCCTGCCTTGCCTCAAAATATGCAGGGGTTCCAGTACCCAAAAAAGGTTGAGAACCACTGCTATACACACTACTGAACTAATGGACAAAAGAACCGAACATATGTTTACAGGTTTCAATGGATCCAACAAATTGCTGGCAGACATTTTCCCTCTTGAGACTGTCCAGCCTGTCTTTATGTACATTACAGACTACTACGCTGTTCAGTCTCTCTTGGCCCATGCTAGCCCGTAGCAAAGTCTTGAACCTGCGGAGTGCACTGAAATTCCTCTCAGCCTCACATGAAGGCACCACAAACAAAATTCTGATCAGCACCTCAACTTGGTCAAACAACCCCCGTACCTCCACTGGAAGCCTCCTGAGGACCTCTGCTGTCTCTCCACTGCTGGTACAGGGGTATTTGTTGTGAAAGAGGGGCAACTGCACTGAAAGAGAATCTATGTTCAGCTCAGGGTACTGATCTAGAGACTCATCCAACTCCCCCGTGAGAAACGCTCTTTCCAACTTTTGCAAAACGTCAGCCAGACATGGGCAAATTGAGCCTCAACAACACATCAGTTGCCACTTTCGCAATGCCCTCGGCTGTTGTCTCCGACGCCCTGTATAGCCCAATAAACTCCTTGTGAGGGACAAGGTCATGGTCAACATAACGCAGACAGACACTCTCCTGTTCAGCACCAGAGACATCCTGAGTACCATCAGCAATTACTGAAAATTGTATAATCGGAAGAGACCTAATCTCAGCTGCAATGCCTCGAATGACTGTATTGGCCATGATGTTCAGAATTTAATTCTGTGCTTTGGGGCCTGTGTACATTGTGGTACGCTCTGTTAACCACTTCAGTAAAATGGGATCATCCTCTTCTGCCCTAAGTTTCAAAAGCTGGTATAAATTCCCACTGTCATCCGTGTGGCCTCTAAAGGCTTGTCCCTGTCTTGCTACATGCTGCACCGAACTAAAAATTTCCATCCTTGCATCCTCCTGCTGTTTACCCCACGCGCTGGATAACTGGGCACTGATTGGATTTAGCTGGTGTGCTGTTACAGTTACAAAGTGGCGGTGGGTTGGAAGTTTTGATGTGCTGTGAATTTTACAATGGCTTTTCTCCAGTTCCTAAATCCTCTGGTCCTGTCGTGGCTGTGTCATCTGAAGTCTCTCTCCCTGGCTGTTTCCCTTTCACCACCCTCACTGACTCACAGTCTGTCTCCTAGAAAAGAAATAAGGTGTTTCCCATACTCCTAACTGCCGGTACCCAAAACTACACAAATAATCACAACAGCAATACCATTGCCTTAAACAAATCTTGGTTCAGTCACCAGTTTAAGCTGAGATTGGGGTTATCCATGGCATTGTCCAATTATGTCCCTATTTTACAAGTCTAAAAAAGAGAGAACCTTTCATAATGTTCATAAACAAACAACTGGCTGGGGCCAGTTGTTTTGTCAGAGGGGCACATTCAAGCCCGGGACAAAAGAGACAAAGACAGTGTTCAAGCTTTCAAATTTTTAGTTCAATATATTAAGTAATAGCGCAAAAAAACAAAAAAACAAATTCAAAACAAAGCAGTCTGAGGTAAATTCTTGCAGTATATATATATATATATATATATATATATATATATAAAATCATTATTTCATTTTAATTTTTACCTCACATATGTTCAATAAGCTATTTCATTCAGTCAAAGCAAAGCAGTCTGAGGTATATATATATATATATATATATATATATATATATATATACACAGGGGTTAAATTGGGATTTGGGAGGTGGGTGGACCCTGAGATCCGGTGGGAGGTGGATGAAAAAAGGTACAAACGAATGAATGTCTCAGCTCAGAATAGTTGTATCTTTAATGTATTTGCACATAATTGTAATTAAGGAAAGCAATGTTTTAAAAAGAATGTATACTATTGATGCAAGCTTTTACATAATATATTTCAAGTTTATTGAGTGTCATTAATGCTGAGAATTTTTTTCACCCATGAAAATAATCGGTCATCCGCCTCTTGTCCTCACTTTCTTCCTCCTTTATCCATCTTTCTTAAACTGGTGAGGTGCAAAACTTTCCTTGAAACTAAGCATTGATCTCAAACTGTTTCAATTAATTTTCAGTGATTAACAAGCATGCAAACATCTATTGAAAAAATCAATTGGAAAGGGACACAGCTTCTTCGCATTGTGTTAGGGAGATTACATTATAAATGCGATTTAGAAAAATCAATTTTAATCACTAAGCAGTGGTGGAATCTTCCGCCGATTTTCATTGAGTATCAATACAATTAATCCACAAAATAGGCTACTCAATACTATCATATATAGCCAGCTCTCTCCAAATAGGCAGTTTTAGCAAGTAGCCTAGGCCTTATAGCCTACATTTTCATTTGCAGTACGAAATTGTTCACATTTTTAATCAACATTGTTTGCGGATAAATGCACTTCTTTCTCCGCACTCGTAGGCCTATTCATGTCAAATATCTGCAATGCGTAGATTGTAAACAAAATTGAAGTGCAGGTTTTGTTTTTGCTGGTTATTCTGAAAGCTAACATGGTAGATAACAGACTGATCTTGTTTGTTAAATGTAGACTACTTGGTGATTAGAACAGATTTTTAACGGATAAATTTAATTTATGATTTAATACCCCTAACACGGTATGAAGGCGCTGTGTGTTAGGCTATTTGGTATTTGATTAGTCCAATCGTTGGCACATTTGATAATAAAGGAAAATTACTAATGAAAACAGGTTGAGATCAATGATTAGTTTAAAGGAAAGTTTTGCGCCCCACCAATTTTCAGCTCACCAGTCACCAGTCGCCGCTGAATAAAACATTATGTATGTGGGAAATATTCAATCCTAGCTTAGCTGTTGACCAGCAACCTGCTGATTTTGCTCAAGCAATCAAAGTTGCCGTTAATAATAGCCGGCGTTCGTGGGGGCTGTTTATTCATCTCTCTTTAAAATGTTGCATAGATGAAATTACATGTTAATGAAATTACCTACCGCGTCCACTTACAAACAATCAACGATATTTTTCTTTCTGTGTCTGTCTATATAAATGACCGTTCCTCCTGAGTTTTTTTTTCTTCAGATTTTTGATTGGTTGAGCGGGGGTTGGGGTGCTCAGCAAACTTGGGCTAGAGCCGAAGTTTGCCCAGTGCCAAGGAAAAAGAGAAAAAATACATTGTTAGGGGGTTCAAAAGGTAGATTAGCAAGCAGAGCAGAAGAGACAGAGGTGCCTGCGTGCAATAAGGAAAACCCCGGCAGAATAAGGCTATGGCAGCATAGCTAAGGGAAACAGAGGCAGGGGCCAACACAGCCATGAGGGCAGGCTTGAGACAGTCATCACCAGACCATGACCGGTTCAGTTTAACACAGCACTACCAATGATGATCCAGTGACAGCACTAACCACTCAACCCACCAGAGACTCTATAGCTATGCCCACCACCCACTCCTGCCCCTCAAATATAGGAGAGACTAAAAAGATACATTTTGAGCCTAGCTTTAAATAAGGTGATAGTGTCTGCGCCCCAAAACATGGGCAGGCAACTTGTTCCACAGGAGGGGAGCACGATAGAAGGCTCTACCACCTATGGTACTTTTAGCTATTCTAGAAATAAAAAGGAGGCCTGCACCCTGTGAACGGAGCGTTTGTGAGGGAGTATAAGGAAGAAGTAAATCATTTAAGTAGAAAGGGGCAAGCCCATGTAAGGCTTTAAAGGTAAGAAGTAGTATCTTATAGCCTATTCGGAATTTAACTGGCAACCAGTGAAGCGATGCTAACATTGGCCTAATGTGCTCAAATCTTCTTGTTCTAGTGAGAATACGAGCTGCTGCATTTTGAATTAGCTGGAGCCCTTTCAGAGAGGAATTTGCACATCCAGACAAAAGAGCATTGCAGTAATCTAATCTTGAAGTAACAAAAGCATGAACTAGCTTTTCTGCATCATGTAAGGACAGTATTTTCAGAAGTGTATAGATATTTCTCTAGTGATAAAAAGCAACCCTAGAAATGTTTTTAATATGTATATCAAATGCAAGATCTGGATCAAAGGTAACGCCAAGATCTTTGATTACAGCACTTGAAGTAATAGAGATTCCATCAATATTAAGCATATAGTCAGATAGTTTGCATCTCAGGGACTTGGGCTCCACTACCATTATCTCGGTCTTATCGGAGTTTAGCAAGAGAAAATTTTGGGTCATCCATTCCTTTATGTCTATAAGACAGGCTTTGATCTTTGACAGCTGGACAACTTCATCAGGCTTAACTGATAGATACAACTGGGTGTCATCTGCATAGCAGTGGAAATTAATGCCATGTTTGGGAATAACTTGTCCCAGGGGGAGCATATAAAGAGAGAACAACCTATAACAAGTCAAGTTCTTCCACACCATTCTTGACAAAACTGTTTCTATATGGACCTTGCTGTGTGCCCAGGGGCACTGTCATACTGAAACAGGAAAGGGCCTTCCCCAGACTGTTGGGGAACACTATGCTGTAGCATTAAGTTTGGTCTTCACTTGAACTTAGGGACCTAGCCCAAACCATGAAAAACAGCCCCAGACTAAGGAGTGTCCAGATACTTTTGCTCATATAGTGTATTTATGGATGTAGAACAAGCTTTAGCCAGCTTAAATTTGTGTGTTCACACCATCATGTTAAAAAACTTAATTAAAGTGGTTGCGATCTAATCTTGAACATTTATATAGGATAATGAAATGGCAGTGAATCGACCCTCCTTTTATTTTGACCCATCTGCTGTTCCTCAGTATCCTTGACCAGTTTTCCACCTATTTGTTTAAAAACAAATGTGTGTTGTAGGGCTCTAAGCCTCAACCTGATAGTCAACACCCCAGTTAGTCATAGTTAGCATAGGTTTTGATGAGCCTTGATAAGTGTCATCAGTATTACTACTTTGGGTGTATAGGACAGTTGTAAGGCAATGCACCTTCACCTATTTGTTTGGTTTGTGTCTGTATATATTTAATTTATTTACTTATTTATTCATTTATATTGGCTAATCACAATTTTGAGCATGGTGTGGTTTGTTATATCCTTTCCCTTTATAGTCCTGATTTAGTATTTGATTTACAGTTTTATTTGAGCCCGCCTGTAATACCTCTGTTTGCACAAATCTCATGGTTCCTGCTTTGGGAGCTTCTACAGAAACTGTCAATAAATACCACTTTATATTTTTGTATTCCAGTCTCTATCTAGTTACTTTTATTGAATCTTCTTATGCAGGAGAACAGCCTGGTAAATTGCATGATACATCATCTGTCAAATGAGAGTTGCTTAGTCACTAAATCTTAAACTTTTAGGTTTGGCTTCCCAAGTTAGTCAAATTATCTTCAAAAAAGTGAGGTTAAGGAAAAAAAAATCCTGACAATGTAGATTTGAGTTTCTGGAAACCCTAAGACTCTGGTATAGCAAAGCCCCTCTCATTGGGCCTCATTCACAAAACATACGTATGATCACATTTGATCGTAAACTGTATAGGACCATTTCCACGAACATTTAAGCGTTCATAATTTTTTTTTCTTATCTGTATTTGTTCATGGCTGTTTCCCTATGCTAATCACATGAACAGGATTGTGTACAAAATTTACTAACAGTCAGCAATCATCATCTCATACACCTGGGATATACACAAAAACAAAGGTCTGCACATGTGTCATGATTGCCATATTTGTTTTTCATAGGAACATTTTTTAACAACAAAAGTGAGAATAATTTAAGGAAAGTTTTGTGAATGAGGCCCAGTGAACTCAACATAACATAGCATAATGACGAGAACAGGGCATTTAGCCCAACAATGCTTGCCATTTTCCTGATTAAATTGGTGCTCTGATTACCTACAGACAACATAGTATGTAACACCGTATCAGGCCTAGTCTTGAAAATCCCCAGCATTTCTTCCTGTACTATGTGACCTGGCAGGCTATTCCACACAATGACAACTCTCTGTGTGAAAAAAATCTTCCTAATGTCTGTACGGAATTTACCTTTTGCTAATTTCCATTTATGTCCCCTCGTTCTAACAGAACTCAACCTGAAAAATCTCTTGTAGTTCACTTTCTTTATCCTCTTTATGAATTTAAAAGCCTCAATCAAATCACCTCTGAGTCTCCTTTTACTAAGCTTGAAGAGAATAAGCATCATAAGTCTTTCCTTATAGCTTTTCTCTTTCATACCAGGAATCAATTTAGTTGTTCTTCTTTGAACCTTTTCCTAGAGCCTCTATATCTTTCTTGTATTATGGTCCCCAGAACTGTGCACAATACTCCAAGTGTGGTCTAACAAATGTATTGCATAAGATAAGTATAACTTTAAGTATAACAAATTCAATTTGATTTATATTCAATACTTTTGTCTATATATCCCAGGATCCTGTTGGCCTTTTTTAATGCAACAAAACAGTGCCTAGAACCTGAAGGACTTTGATCAACCATTACTCCCAAGTATTTTTCGGATTGATTGCATTCCAATTTTGTTCCTCCCATAAAGTAATCCTGCCTAAAGTTTTTATTTCATTTACCATGTTTCTGCTCACTTCTGGATTTTATTTAAAGCTTCTTGGATTACTTTAGTAGACTTCAAACTGTTGGCTGGGCCTCCCAGAGTTGTATCAAATCAAATTTGACTAATGTACTTTCTATGTCCCTGTCAAGGTCATTGATATAGATGAGAAAGAGCAGTTGTCCCAGCACTATTCCTTGTGGGACTCCACATCCAACAGTTCCCTGCTCTGATAATGCCCCGCCTACAACTACTCTTTGTGTTCTACTCTGTAGTCAGTTCTGAGTCAACTCTGAAATAGGTCCTCTAATTCCTACTGTCTGCATTTTACTAACAAGTCTCTCATGTGGTAACTTATCAAATGCCTTTTGGAAATCGAAGAATATAATATCACAAGCCTTGTTGTAATCAAAACACTTCTTGTGTTTCATAGAATAGAATACCGGAAGGTTTGTCAGACATGACCTTCCCTTGCGAAAACCATGCTGGCTATCCCTTAGGATGTTGCTATTTTAAAGGAACACTTCCAACTCGTCTCCAGTGATAGATTCCAGTATTTTACATGCAAGTTAATGCAACTGAGAGGCATGTAGTTTCCTGGATCAGTACAGTCCCCTTTCTTATATATTAGCAGAACGGCCAACCTGCACGCATTTTGTGTGCCAACCACGCAATTCTTGGTCAAAATACGCAGGTACGAAATGTCGGCTGAAACTACTCAAAAAAAATTTTTTTTTTAATAAATATATATTATTGTAATTTAATTATGGAAAACAACCAATTAATACAAAACAATACCGTACATTTATTCGGTATTTAAACTACATCTCTCGGATTGAACCAGATCCTACGACCTTGTGGTTGTAGTTCTGTAACCCCTCCCCGACCCACTCAACATCCACTGATACGCAGCGGTACTTTATTATCCACCGAGGCGTAACGCTGCATTGCTGAGGTAAAATGGGAAGTGGGGAGTAATAATCAAGCACAACAATGTGACCGTAATGTTAACATATAAAACGGTAAAACATGTTCGGTAACTTTACGAGATGATGCATTTCAAGGGGTATGTACTAATGAGATAAATTTGTGTATATAGTTAGTCGTATTAGTAGCTCGTATGCGATTTAGCCTCATTACGAGACGTGTGAATAACTGATGGAGTAATTTAGCTGCAGTAACTCAAACGCTACGGAGACTCCCTGTTCAAACTTTGAATCGTGCACGCTCTGTTGGAGCAAAGTGACCATTGCAAAGGTGTTTGACTATAGACTGCTAACGTAGCAAATAATTACTATTATTGCAGCCAGTCACCCGACCAGCCTTGCAGTTAGAAAATAATCATGACGTCAGATGACGAGGATACTAACAAGGAGAGAGAGAGAGAGCAGCAGACCTACTAAAAAGAAGCGAGTCCATGCCCCTCAGAAGTTCCTCGCAAAATATCTGAGCAATGGCCATGCTTCCGCCCATGCATTTTGCACATTGTGCAATTATGATTTTGACATTAGCCACCAAGGAGCTTCAGGTAATAATTTGGCTAAACCTCTAGTTACAAAAGCCTACATTCCTAGATAATTTTTCAATTGAATACTATTTTTTCATTAGGCGTATATGATGTGTGCCTATATACGCTGATTCAATTATTTAATTATTAAATAAAAATGGAAATCATGAACAGAAACTTGGTTTTATTCATAATTGACAGTGTTTTACATCGCAACATAAGCTTTTTTTTTACATTACAACATAAGTTTCTGTAAATAGTTGAAAACATATGTTACAATATACAAAATAAATTAAATCCATTTTTATTAAATAAGTGAATCCAATTCACTTATGGTTATCAGTTTGTATAAGCACACATATCATATAATGAAATATTAATCATGAAAAAATTGTTTTAAGCAGGTGTAATCAAACTTTTGACTTGTAAGTATATCATGATATAGCCCAGTGCAGTGCAAGTGATATTTTAGAATCAGGTCAAATTATACAATTTTGCCTGATCACTTTAACAGTCAAAACTAGAATTATGAAGAAAGGCTTGTGTGTGTGTGCAAAGCGAAGTGGTGCGAAAGCATGTGAACTAAGCGTTACACTGACTATTGTGGTACTCAAAATATTTTCCTAAGGTTGGCAGGTCTGTATTAGTATTATATTACCTTGTTTCCAGTCATCTGGTTTTTCTCCAGTTTCTAAGGACTAAAAATCTAAAAATACCTGGAAGTGGTTTAAAGATGATCACAAGTACCCTTGGGTATATGCAATCCGATCCTGCTGACTTATTTGCCTTTAGTTTAATCAATTCATCCAGTACTCGCATCAAATTTAAGACCTTGGTGCTTGCATACCAGGCAGCTAAGGGGTCAGCACCAGGGTACATCCAGAGGATCATCAGACCCTACACACCAGCCAGACCTCTCCGTTCTGCCACCTCTGGACGCTTGGCACCTCCCTGTCTTCGCGTCTGTACTTCCCGCTCCCGTCTGCTGTCTGTCCTGGCCCCTCGCTGGTAGAATGACCTCCCCGTGGTGGTCAGAACAGCAGATAATCTGACTACCTTCAAACGCAGACTAAAGACTCATCTCTTCAGGCTGCACCTCTACCCACCCCTCCCTAGCCTATAGTTTAGCTCAATGTACCTAGTTAGGCTAATACGATTACGTTAGTTTTTCTTTGGCAGGATTGTTTTTGTCTGATTAGGCAAATGTGATTCCAGTGCTAGTTTGTACTTGGTAGGATTGTTGTTCGCTGAACAGGTTACTCTACAGGGTTGGAGTCCTGATCTATGTGGTCACTTCTGGCACTACGATCTTTACTTCACTCTAGTGTGTTTCTTTTGCACCTCTGCACCTTGAACTAATGCACTTGTTGTACGTCGCTCTGGATAAGAGCGTCTGCTAAATGCCTGTAATGTAATGTAATGTACTTCTTTATCCTTTATCTCAATATCTGATAAGACATTCTGAATACTGAATATGCCTTCCAGTCTATTAGTAACCTCTTCTCTAGTAAAACTAAAACAAAATAACTATTTATGGCACCAGCAATATCTTTATTCTTAGAAAGCAATGCTCCTTCATTGTTGAGGCACCTGGTATCTTCCACGACTTTCCTTTTCCTACTACAGTATTGAAAGAAACGTTTAGGATTACTTTTTGCATCTTGGGCAATTTGCCTTTCAAAGAGCCTCTTGGCTTCCCATATTTCTTTTTTCACCTTGGCACGTATATTACAATATTCAGACCGCTTCTTAAACTTACTTTTCCTTATCTTTACAATAAATGTACATTGTGCCTCAAGAATAAACCTTTTTAACCTATCCCACTTTACATACACAGTCTTGCAGTTAAGAAGTTGCACCTGGTCAATATTACTTAATTTTTCTCACATCTTGTTGAAATTTGCTTGTCTAAAATGAAAAATTCTGGCCATAGAGGAAGCCTTGTTCATTTTCCAAAACACATGAAAACTAACTGCAGAATGATCGCTAGTCCCAAGTGGCTCAATTACCTCTATGCTACACATTCTGTCGGGATCATTACATAGCACTGGGTTCAGAATTGATTTCCTTCTTGTAGGCTGATTGACATGCTGTGCCAAAACAGGTAATTTACAACATCTATAAATTATTCCTCACTTTTCCTTGTCCTGTCATCAATTCCCAATTAATATCAGGGTAACTGATGTCACCCATAATAATAATCTCACATTCCTGACAAGCTTGTTTTATGTTCCCACTACTGTCTGAAGCTGGCGGCCGGTAACACACATCTACTGTATGACCCTTTTCATGTTCCCCTATTAGCTTTATCCAGATATCCTCACTAGGCATGAGCTTGTCAATTTATGGAATTTTCTGCAAATTGTATTTTACATAGAGAGCTACACCCGGACCTCTCTTGTGTAAATGTGGGTCCATATATGAAAGTGCTTTTCGCAACTACTTAATGAATGGCCAGACTAGATTGAAACATAATAAACATGTTGGAAAATTACAATTCAGTTTTCTAGTTAAAGAATTGAAAATGAGATATGTTAACAAGGCATTTTAAAAATAAAATATTTTGAAATGAATGACATGATTAAGTAAATTTACACAAAGTTTATTAAGGCATACTATGTAGGATTTTCACCTTGAAAATATAAAACAAGCATGCTCAGTCATTACTGAGATGCCATGACAATCTGTGATCACTTCTGCCCAGTCCTTGCTTCTCTGTTTCTCTGTGTTTGTTATTCTAAGCAGTGTTCAGCACATATTCTGGGTATGACCCTTCTTTCTTTGTGGGCTGTATCTGGAAAGCATGTGGCCAATTGAAGAAGATGAGGAAATGTGCATGGATTGGCTGCGGTGGTGCTTTTTAGATGGGTAAGTGCTGGAGAGATTGGGTTGCATTGGTGGCTAACCTAACGCTAACTGAGTGGCTGGTCACCATTTGGTAATGTTAGGTAGCTGCCATTATTACTTTCCAATTATGTTTGGCAATGTTAGTTGGCTGGGCATGATGGTCTGAGAATTTTCTGTGGGTCTGGTATTTTACAAAGTAACAACTTAAGGCTAGAGAATAAGATTCCAATCCCATTCTCATATGGGCTAGCTAGCTAACTATCATTAGCTAGGTAATAAGGGTGAGCCCACCAGTTGGAAGGTCCTACTATTCTGTAAAAGTTCTGTACTTTTTCCGGATATGACTGCAGTTAAACTGCTACAGACTAATATTTGTGGGTTGGAGAGACACATTGCATTTTTTGCTAAATTCATATCTTATGTGAATGTGTACTCGTCTGCCTTTTTTGCCACGGGGGTTGGCTGATAGGCTGTAGCCTGGAGCTCTTCCAGGCTACATCCCTGATCTGCTGAAGGGGAATTCTCATCAAGCTACACAGTGGGAGAGGCATACAACTCTGCTGCAAAAGATAAATGAAGCTACACTGTGTAAAGATACAAAAAGGTTCAAAATAAAAGTGACAATGTATTAATATGTTTGTGAACATTACTGATTTTTGCCTTACTTCCAGGCAGTCTAGAACAGCCTAAAACCCACTGGTGCTGTGCTAGCGGTGGCTAGCATTGGTCCGTTCCATCACCACTAAGCTGAAGCTGACTACCCCGTAACTTTGCTTCATATGACAGCAACATGGGAGATTCTGCTATCGGATATGTCACCATGTTGGCATACTTGTGACTGCCTGACTGGTATGAATGCAGCTATTGCTGTATTTTTGAAAAAGACATGATTCCAACAGTCTGCAATACGATGTTAAAAAGCTAATGATATAGCTAGCCAGAGCAAAATATCAAGTTGTGTTGTAGGTGCATGAGCTTCATCATCTTGGGGGTGTAGGCAAAGTTGAGATTATAGGAGGAGGAGATATTTTTGATTGCAAACACAGGAGCGAAGCATGGAAATAAATCTTTCATTGTATGCCTTTAATATACAGTACAAAATCCTTATTACCAAAATATTAAGGGAAAGTACAATTTGTTCAAGGTAGTTTTGTCAAAATCAAGCAACACTGAATAAGTTAATTCCAGGTAAACAACAGCTAATCCATACAGGGAAGACAGTGGCTATCAACTTAAAAATTCAAAAAGTCTCCCACGACAAGAGACATTGCACCTTGTCACTACTCCTCTGGCTACCAGACACTACTTTCACCAAACTAACTTTAACAAATTCTGGGTTTTGCTGACCGGCATTTCTGTAATGTAAGGCCATAGGATAAGGCTATTACCATTCACAGCGATTCAGTCTTTGAGCCTCCTTTGGTAGGCCTTTTGTAGGCCTATATAAAAACAGCAGCATGGGCATTCTAATCTGTGAATGAAGGAAGTGGTGCTACAGTTTGAAAAGGATTGCATTTGGTAGGTAGTCTTTCCATGAACATCAAACAAGATTGTTTGTTCTGGCAATGTTCATACTGTTGTTGCAATGTCCACATGGAAATGACCTGAGCTGGAAAGCCAGGTAGGCTTTAACTAGTGGAGTTAATTGGCTATGAACCAATTTGTCTTGGAAGATCGGCGAACAAAAATATAAGTGGCTCAGGGAAAACACTTTTTATGGCTGGATCATTTTCAATAATGCTACATTTGGTCAGGGTCGTGGGAGGTGCTGGAGGTTATCAGCATGCATTGGGCAAATAGCTTCCTCAAGAGGTGGGAATAGATCCTGGACAGTCCACCAGTCCATCACAGGGCACACACGCCATTCACTCACACTCAAACTAAGAGGCAATTTAGACCCAGTTAACCTAATCTGCATGTCTTTGGTCTGTGGGAGGAAACTAGAATACTCGGAGGAAACCCACACGGACACGGGGAGAACATGAAAACTCCAAACAGAAAGGCTCCAGCCAGGACTTGAACTAAGGACCTTCTTGCTGTGAGGCAACAGTGCTGCCCAATGCACCACTGTGCCATAATTGTGTAACAAAAAAACTTGGTTAATTTTAGGGGCTCTGGGTTTCGGTTCATGCAAGTCCTGACTTTAACCTCTTTGATGGGTGAGTTAAGTAGACTTAGCTTGTAACCCCTTTCCTCAAATCTAGTGATCATATTGGGATGAAAGCCATCTTTCATCAAACAGCTTGCAGGATAGAACTCTGATCAGTGTGTTTTCTGTAAATTGACATGTAAAATTGGGCATTGTCCCCTTTTGTGATCTTAAGGACTAGGAAATGTATTACATTTTTGCTGGATTCCAAGCTGAACCAAAGGTCGGCATTCACTGAACTGACATGTTGCAACAAATCTTCCTCTTCCTATATATCCATCTATTTTCTAACCGCTTGATCCAGATCAGGGTTGTGATGGCAACAGAGCAAGCAGAACAGCCTAGACATCCCTCTCCCCAGCAACTTCTGCCAACCTATCCCGGTGATCCCAGGCCAGCCGGTGGATATAATCCCTCCAACATGTCCTAGGTCTGACCCTGGGTCTCCGGCCTGGTGGCTATGTCCAGAACACCTTCGGAGAGAGGTGCTCAGGAAGCATCCTTGTCAGATGCCTGAACCACCTCAACTGATTCCTTTCAATGAAAAGGGGCAGCTGCTCTACTTTGAGGTCCTCCCGGATAACTGAGCTGCTCACTCTGTCAAGGAGTGTAAGCCCTGCCACCCTATGGAGGAACTCCATTTCGACCGCTTGTATTCGCGATTTCACTCTTTCGGTCACTTCACATGACCATACAGTAGGTGAGTGTAGGGACAATCGACTGGTGAATCGAGAGCTTTTCCTTTTGGCTCAGCCCTTCTTCACCACCATTGTCCAATTCAATGCGTGCATTACTGCGGCTGCTGCACCTAGACAGCGATCAATCTCCAAATCACTTTTTCCCTCACTCATGAATAAGACCCCAAGATACTTAAAGTCCTCCACGTGGGGTAGTTGCTGCCCCCTTACTTGAAGACATATTTTTCAGGAGTGGACCATAGCCACAGAGTTGAGGTGCTGATCCTCATCCCGACTGCTTCTCACTCAGCTGCAAATCCATTGGAGTGCACATTGAAGGTCACAGTATGATGAGGCTAAGAGGACGACATCATCCACAAACAGCAGAGATACCATTCTTATGTCCTCAAACTGGACACACTCTGTACCTCGGCTGCGTCTTTAAATCCTGTCTATGAGTACCACAAAAAGGAGAGGAGACAAAGCGCAGCCTTGACAGAGTCTGACACCCACTTCAAGGAACTTGTCTTAATGCCAAGAATGCAAACATAGCTCTCGCTCTGTGTACAGGGACCAAATGGCTTTCAATAGCGACCGTGGCACACCATACTCCTGCAGCACCATCCACATGACACCCTGGGGCATATGCATTCTCCAAATCCACAAAACACATGTAGACTGGATAGGAAAACTCCCATGCCCCATAAAATATCTGAGAGGGTAAAAAGTTGGTCTGTTCGGCGGCTTGGATGAAACTTGCATTGTTCCTCCTTTCCAGCACCTTGGCATAGACATTCCCAGGGAGGCTGAGGAGTGTGATTCCCGGATGATTGGAGCATACCCTCTAGTCCCCTTTATTAAAAATGGGGACCACCACCCTGGTCTGCTATTCCAAAGTTACCGTTTACTTACATGCGACATTGAAGATTCATGTCAGCCACGACACTAACAACATCCAGAGCCTTCAACATTTCTTGACCACCCCAGTGACTTCTGCCACGGAGATAGACTTCTGAAAGGGGGGTGTGTCTGTCAGATTCATGAGGTCCTCAAAGTGTTCCTTCCACCTTCCGACAATATTCCCAGTTGAGGTCAGAGTTTCACCATCCTTTCACCATGGGCAAAGATTGGCAAGATTTAGCATGTGCGCTAAGGGGTTATGGCCAGAGTTATTAAAGCAGGGCAGAGCTAGCCATATTTAAATGAAATTTGATTGCGATGTCATACCTTTTCAAAAGACAATTATCATGGTCATCGCAGTACTGACTTGTTTGCAAACAAGTGTTGTCTCAAATGATGCAAATTTCAATGCTTAAAGTATACTGATAACACCAACCTAAATTATTTGTAATGCAAGTCATGTAAATTTGGCGGTTCAAAATAGCTCACTGTGCCCAACTGTTAAATGATATTCTTTGAAGTGGTGGTGATATATTATTGGTAATAATTAATTCTTTGTGAATTTCAATCCGTAAATTCTGATTTGTTGGAGCAGACCAACGTGCATTCCGCACACATGCTGCTTTTTATGCTCCCTATCGCCTTGATGCCTACCCTCGTTTGTGAGGGGCACTTATGAAAGTGTCACTTATGCCATCAGGTCTCTGTAGACTGAACTGTCAACAACTTTGGCGATTTAATTGATAATTTTTATATGTGCGTTAAGTAAGGTGTTCTAGCACGCAATACCACTTGTGTTAAGTATTCAGAGTGCTGAATATTTTAGCACGGGCAGTGACTGTTGGAACCACTGGATTCAGAAAATAAACATATTTTCACTTAATCCTCACATCCTTGACAATATCTCTTGGCAGAACCCCCCCATAGACTGGTCCAGGTGGTGTAACAGTAGTTACTGTTACTCAGTTACTGTTGGTACTCAGTTGACTGGCATTACTGCTTACGAACCGGATATGCACTTCCTTTTGTGGGACCGAGACAAACGAGTGGTGCAAGCTAAGTGTTTATTGGGTATTGTGTATTCGATTGTGTATTCGATTTATTTGATTTATTTGTTTTTTGGTGTTTGTTTGGATTGGAGTTGGAGCAAAACGAACGAGTGGTGCTAGCAAATTGTTTGCTGGGTGCTGTGTATTTGATTAATTTGCTTTTGGGTGTTTCCTTGTTTGGATTGGGGTTGGAGTTCTCTGGAGCCTGGAGTGGAGTTTTTCTGTGGAGTTTGGAGTTCTAATATTAGTTCACGTTCTTAAAACTCATTATTATAAGCAAGATTTTTGCCGTTAAAGGAACAGAGAGGGACTTTTACCCGCTTTTTTCCCCCTTTGTTAGCACTCGGCTAGTAAGCTGGTTAGCATACTTGAGCTAACAAGGTTTTTTTGGGGGGGTTGTTTCGCCCTTTTAGAAGCAAATCCTAGCTGCCCCAGTGTTAATCTAGTGCTAACGTTAACTGTAGTATATTATAAACTAAGCGCTTTACGTTAGAAAGTTAAGAGGCTTTTCGCCTCTCCGGTTTCTACCGTTAGCTGTCCAGAGCCATCTCCTGTGTTTTTAAGCCGCAGATTGGTGTTTTTGTCTCTGTTACATATCGTTAGCAAAATAGTTTGCCTCCGTTGTTAAGTACTAACGTTAAATATAGTGGTTAGTCTAGTATTATAAGCGGATTGCAGATAAACTTTGGGTATATTTTAGCCTGTGACAAAATATTACCTAGCTTGCTAAGTACAAGGGTTTCTTTTCATTGAGTTACTGGCATTTAGCAAAAGCTAAGTTAGCTGATTAAAAATCAGATTGATTTCACAGCTGGTCGTTCTTTTGTGTATTAACTAAAAGCTTAGCTTACATTACCTGGGAAGTTAGCTAAAAGAGGCTTTTTTCCTCACCAGTTTCTACTGCTTACTGTCCGGAGCTTGGCTTGGCTGTTCATCTGTCACTGCTGTCAGTTTATTGAGCATCTTGAGAGCAAGATTTGTGTTCTCGAGAGCCAACTGGCTGAACCTTCACATAGTTTGCAATTGGAAGAGTTCCCAGAACTTAATAGCACGTCCTTTAAAGACCTGGTGTGCATGCCTAGGCCAGGGGGGGGAGGCGGGGGGGAGTCTTCAGAGCAGGCAGGGAGAGGCAGTTGGGTGACAGTAGGGCGTAAACGCAGGAAAGGGCTTGCACACCACATAGGGGCGGCATCTCCAGAGGTTGTGGTGTCCAGCCGATTCCTGCCCTTGCAGGAATTGGACCTGGCCCTTGACCCTGAGAGTGGGGGGACTGATGAGCCTCAGGGCACCCAGATGGCCACATCCTCCAGGAAAAGGGAGTTATTAATAGTGGGGGACTCAATTATTAGAGAGGTAGGCAGCATAGACTGTTCGCGTGACAAGGAGTCTCGCACGGTGTGTTGCCTGCCTGGTGCCCAGGCAGAAGACCTCCTTGAGCACGTGGACAAGCTCCTGGCCAGAGAAAAAAGGGATCCAGTTGTCATGGTTCACATATGGACCAATGACATAGGTAAGGGCAGGTTTGAGGTCCTGCAGGACAAATTTGAGGAATTAGCAGAGAAGATTAGGAGCAAAACCTCCATGGTAGTCTTCTCTGGAATTCTACCTGTACCACGTGCAATCAGAGGGAAGCAGAACTTTATCTGGAGGTTTAACACGTGGCTACAATCCTTTTGTAGGAAAGAGAGGTACAGGTTTATGGGGCACTGGGATTCCTTTTGGGACAGGAGTGAGCTGTATAAACATGATGAGCTGCACCTGAACTGGAGGGGTACCTTTGAAATTGGACCAGCATATGCTCAGGGTAACACAGGATTATTTAAATTAGGGACTTGGGGGGCAGGGAGGATAGAGAGTGTAATGGGTAGGGTTAGGGTTTTAGTAAGGGTGGCTTGGGACGGTGGGGAGTGAGGGAACAGGAGAGGATGTGTAGAAACTATAGTCTGAAATGTCTTTGTTTAAATGCTAGAAGTATAAAAAACAAATATTTGGAAATTGAGGCTATTAATGGTAAGGGCTATGACATAGTAGGGATTACAGAGACATGGCTGGGGGAAGAGGATGGGGATGAATATAATATAGAAGAGTATAAAATTATTAGGAAAGATAGATCCAGTATGAGAGGTGGGGGTGTGGCTCTATATGTTAAAGATAATCTGAATGTGCAAGAAATTCCAGAAATTGACCAGCTCATGCCTAGTGAGGATATCTGGATTAAGCTCATAGGGGAAGATGAGAAGGGGCTTAACATAGGAGTGTGTTACCGACCGCCCGCTTCAGATAGTAGTGTGAATACAATGCTCTTTGAAAATATAAAACAGGCATGCAGAGGAGGTGAGACTATTATTATGGGCAACTTCAATTACCCCAGTATTAATTGGGAATTGGTGACAGGACAAGGAAAGGGAGGAGGAAATTTTAGATGTTATAAAATCTGCTCACTACGCTCCAGCAGAACATCACTGCAGGTTGCAGAGAGGAAGTGGAGAAAATCCCGATCCTCTGATGACCTGACCGCATACCATACCCTGCTGGCGACTTTTACATCTGCCCTCACGTCTGCAAAAGCCTCTTTTTTCCAATCCAAGATCAGCGCGTGTCTCTAATCCACGTAAACTATTCTCCACCTTCTCTTCCCTCCTCATTCCTCCTCCACCCCCACCTCCCTCTTCCCTCTCCGCAGATGACTTTCTGGCCGCCTTTGAAGGAAAGGTGGCTACAATCCTTCACCCATCCAGTGAGCCCCCCAACCCCCCAGGACAACCCCACAGCCACACTGACCTCCTTTGAAATGCTGGAGGACTCCGATGTATTACAACTCATCACCTCTCATCGCGCAACCACCTGTCCACTTGACCCCATCCCATCTAAAGTTCTCCAATCTATCTCCAGCGAGCTCCTTCCCTATCTGTCTTCCATTGTTAATTCCTCTCTCTCCTCTGGTCATGTTCCCTCTGTTTTTAAGATGGCTCGTGTTACCCCACTACTCAAAAAACCCACCTTAGACCCTTATTAGATAGAAATAAGTAATTGTACCTTACTGAACCCGTGTTCAGCAGTTGTCTACGATCATGAAAATGCACTTTTTGTACGTCGCTTTGGATAAAAGCGTCTGCTAAATGAATGTAATGTAATGTAATAAATAACCTGTCTTTAGCACAGTATGTCAGACAGCCTACAAGAGGAAAATCAATTCCAGATCTGGTGTTATGTAATAACTCTGACAGAATTTGTAGTATAGAGGTAATGATACCACTTGGGACAAGTGATCATTCCACAATTAAGTTTGATGTATTTTGGCAAACTAAGAGGGCTCCATCTAACTCCAGGATTTTAAATTTTAGGCAGGCCAACTTTAAAAAGATGCGATCGGAATCAAGTAAGGTAGACTGGGTGCAACTTCTTGATTGCAGGACTGTGAATGAAAAGTGGGGCAGGTTCAAAAGGGTTGTACTTGATGCTCAGTGTAAATTCATTCCAAAGGTGCATAAAAGTAAGTTGAAAAAGCAGTCTCCACAGTGGATGAATAAAGCTATACGGAAGAGTTTGAGGGAAAAGAATAAACTGTTTAAGATATATAAAAATGACAGTACTGGGAGTAATAAGGCTGAATATTGTAATATGCGTTCTAAGGTTAAAAAATACCTAAGGGTAGCCAAAAGGCTCTATGAAAATCAAATTGCAAATGATGTTAAAAGTAATCCTAAACGTTTCTTTCAATACTGCAATAGGAAAAGGAAAGTTAAAGAGGAAGTTAAGGGCATTAAAAATAATGACGGAGCACTTATTTATAAAAATAAGGATATTGCGGGTGCCCTAAATGGCTACTTTGTTGAGAGTTTTACCAGAGAAGAGATTACTAATAGGCCTGGAAGGCGTATTCAATACTCAGAATGCCTTGGCAGATATTGAGGGGGGGATATAGAAGTATTAGATAAATTACATAAACTAAAGACAAATAAAGCAGCAGGCCCTGATGGCATATACCCAAGGGTACTAAAGGAGTTAAGGGAGATCATTTTTAAACCACTGGCAAGTATTTTTATACAGTCTTTATAAACTGGAGAAATACCGAATGACTGGAAACAGGGTATTGTAATACCAATATATAAAAAAAAGGGGACCATACTGATCCAGGAAACTACAGGCCTGTCAGTTTAACTTGAATCACATGTAAAATACTTGAATCTATCATTAGAGACAAATTAGAATTATTTCTTGAAAATAATAACATCCTAAGGGATAGCCAACATGGTTTCTGCAAGGAAAGGTCATGCCTGACAAACCTTCTGACATTCTTTAAGGAAGCTACCAAGTGTCTGGATGGGAGCAAGGCTTATGATATTATATACTTAGATTTCCAAAGGGCATTTGATAAGGTGCCACATAACAAACTCATTATCAAAATGAGGACAGTAGGAATTACAGGAGGCATTTCATAGTGGGTTCGGAACTGGTTACAGGATAGAACACAAAGGGTAGTAGGAGGGATATTATCTGAGCAGGGTATTGTGGGAAGTGGAGTTCCACAGGGATCGGTGCTGGGTCCACTGCTCTTCCTCATTTACATAAATGACCTTGACACGGACATTGAAAGTACACTGGTTAAATTTGCAGATGATACAAACCTGAGAGGTTTAGCCAGCAGTTTGGAATCCACTAAAGTAATCTAAGAAGATTTAAACAGAATCCAGAAGTGGGCAGAAACCTGGCAAATGAAATTCAATATATGTAAATGTAAAGTTCTACATGTGGGGAATAAAAACATAGGGCAGGATTACTTTATGGGTGGTACAAAATTAGAATGTGCACATGTAGAAAAATACTTGGGAGTAATAGTTAATCAAAGCATATCAGGGTCTGGTCAATGTGCTGTAGCAGTAAAAAAAAGTCAACAGGATGCTGGGATACATAGCCAAGTATTGAGTATAAATCTAAGGAAATCATACTCACCCTATACAATACCCTTGTCAGACCACACTTAAAATATTGTGTGCAGTTCTGGGGACTGTACTACAAGAAAGATATAGAGGCGCTGGAAAAGGTCCAAAAACGGGCAACCAGATTGATTCTGGGTATAAAAGATAAGTGTTATGAGGAAAGGCTTGAGATGCTTGGACTTTTCAAGCTTAGTAAAAGGAGACTTAGGGGTGATTTAATTGAGACTTTTAAATTCATTAAAGGGATTAACAAAGTGAACTACAGGAAATTATTCAAGTTGAGTTCAGTTAGCAGAACGAGGGGGCATAAATGGAAACTGGCAAAGGGTAAATTTCACACAGGCGTTAGGAAATATTTTTTCACACAGAGAGTGGTCAATGGTTGGAATAGCTTGCCTGGACATGTAGTGGAGGCAGAAACACTGGGGGTATTCAAGGCCCGGCTTGATACAGTGTTAGATACTATTTAGCTTGTAGGTAAACTAAGCATTAAGTAGCCTACCGTTTAGTGGTAGGAATTGACGAGCAGTGTTGGGCTGAATTGCCTGTTCTCGTCTTATGTTATGTTATGTTATGTTATGTGTACATTATGGAGCAAACAGGACAGAAACCCAGGGACCTCCAAGCACCAGGAGATGAAGAGGCCTAGGCTGCAGTTGGAGTGGCCCTCTGGTTGGTGTGCCCAGATCAGAAACTTAACCGGCGTGGCAGCTGTGAGGACTATGGACACCACTGGCACTAGTACCCCATACCCCTCTGCATTACCCTGCACATGCTACTGCTGAGGGTGAAGGAAGAAAGGGAGGTGCTCCCGCCAGGTTATGTATGGCAATCCACCACGACAGCCCAGCCACAGCCAACCCACACACTCCAGGCATCCAGTGCTTTCTGTTAAAAAGCTAAGCATTTAGGTGTCACTCAAAATCACTCCTATGTCCCTGGTTTAAACTATTAAATTAAATAAATTCCTTAAAGGACATGCTACTCTACCAATTGTGAACTGTGGAGTCCAGCAAGCTCTGGCTCTCAAGATCAAGAATCTTGCTCTCGAGGTGCTTAACCAGTTGGCAACAGATGAACTCCCCCTGGAAATCACTTTCTATAAGCGCAATCATCCTGCAACCACATTTGCTATGTTTTTACCCCTTAACTATCGCCTTATCTCTCATTAAGCTGAGTAAGTTACTGCCAAGATGGAGATACCAAGACCACAACTTAAATATACGCTGGTGGCTCCGGACAACTAGCAGCAGAAACTGGAGAGAAAAAAAATAAGGCAGTTGAAACTATCTAAGAATTAAATGAATTACACAAAAAAGAACTACCAGGTGTGGAAGCAATGGGATTATAATCAACTACCTTAGCTAGCTATTACTAAATAGCAATAACTGAAGAAACCCTTTTACTATCTAATATTATATTTAGCTATATTTCAGGACAAAATACGACCAAAATTTATCCAGAATCAGATGATCTATCAGATGAGGGGGGTGCAATTGCAATTGCACCCCCTCCCCCCAACTCATAAAGAAAACAATATATCTACATATAACATTATAAAAAGAATTGAGTCAGGATGAAGCATCCCTAACAGACACAGGCAACATTTCAGGCAATTCAGCAGTGCAACCTGCAGAGCAAGATCCTATTCTTGGTTTAGGAAACTGCTTAAATATCGTGGCTCTTCCATGGCCTCCTCCAGAGTTGTTATGATCTGTTGGACAGATGATGCAGGGTTTTTCTTAATTATGGTGAGAATTCTTTGGTCATCAACTGTAGAGGTCTTCCTAAGCCTACCAGGCCCTTTGTGATTACTGAGCTCATCGGTGCTGTCTTTCTTCTTAATGATGTTCCAAAAAGTTGATTTTGTTCGGTCTAAGGTTATGTCTCTGACTGTTTTGTTTTTCATATTTCTCAGCCTCATAATAGTTTCCTTGGCTTTCATTGGCACAATTGTGGTCCTCATGTTGACAAATGCCAATTACAGATTCCAAAGGCAATCAAAAGCCTAGAATCAAGACTAGATACTGAAAGCTGTCTTATAATCTTATAACTGCACTAAGGAAGCAACGGAACACACCTGGCTAATCAGAAACACCTATGAAGCCATTTGTCCCCACCATTATGGTCCCCTGAAATGGAAGGTTTGTGTATAGAAAGTGCTGTAATTTCTCTATGGTGAAAGCAAAATGTATAAAAAATACACTTCAATAAAAGCTGAGATTGTGCACTTTAACCACATGAATCTAAAATTGTGGAGTACAGAGCCAAATTAAGAAAAAAATATGTCTTTCTCCCAAATGTGATGGAGCTCACTGTATATCTAATTTGCTTGAATATGAGCACATTTTTGAGAGCTCAGGCTAGGCTAAGCTTAGCCACGTAAGCAAAAAAAGCAGTTGTGTGTGTGCGTGTCCAGGCATGCGTGTCTGGTTATGGTGAGGTCAGTTGGAAGGGCCGAGAAATTGCCTGTGCCTATGTCACTGTATGGGCTTAAACCAATCCAGGACCAATGTATAGTCTTTATTGCATCAGAGGGGGTTTGTAGTTTGTAGTTTGAGTGAATTTTATTTACACCTCTGAAAGAGCTAGAACCCAAACTTGCAGGTTGCCAAAAATTAATTTAATTCAAGGTTTAAAAAAAAATCTGATTCACACTTAGGGCTATAGATCCAGTTCACTACAAGGGTTGCCAATTGTATTCACACTTCGGACTAAAAATCAAATTCAATTTAAGGGCTGAAAATCAGACATAAACTGACCTATACTTTTTAGAAACTGTTAATTCAGTGTATATTTTCAGTTGGCCCAGACAGTTTCTTTTTAGTTATATTTTAAATGAAGGATATAGTAGATATTTTTTATTTCTGACAATGTTCTGCCTTCACAATGGCAAATAACAAGGCAAGAAATTGCACTTCACCTAACACAAAAGCAGGCTACACAGTGACATTATGCCTCCAGATGTTATAAATATGTTTCTGATTAAAAACATGCTTTCAATGTACAAAAATGGCTAGTTACTCGCACATACAAGGCACTGTCTATAAGTCATTAATTTAAACTGCCAAAATCAAAAGTATTGATATCAAGAAACAATATCCGCTATCTTAGCTCACTCAAATTAAACATGCTGTTTGAGCCAATATTGTTTCTTGTCAATAACTAGGTAACTAGGATGAACCATCACTCAGTATCAGATGTTATCAGCCCAAACACACTAGCAGTATGTGTATTTTAGAGCTCATTTAGGCTATTTTTTAACACTAAGAAATACAACTGATTTTGTTCCGATAACTCCCTAGCCCCTTACTTTGTACTGTAAAATCCTTTATTAAGATAAAGTTGCTAGTCATTTTGGGGGCTTTGTGTCAGCACATGGAACTCTGGGCTTCAGTTCCCACAAAAAAAGTTTTCCTTTCTTTCAATAAAACCTTTGATCTTGGAAGGACAGACCAGTTTTATTTGGAGGCATAATTGATAGTATTTTCAAATGAGTAAACATCCTAGTCTCACTTATTTTGATAGCAAATTTCTGAAGCAAAACTTGCATTCCTCCATGCATATAACTTGCCCTTTAGATCAATTTACCTGAAAAGCTTCCACATTATCTTTTTTTTATATGATGGAATAAAAAGTAAAAAAAAGCAAAAATAGCATGTGAAAGAAGAATAAAGAAATGAAATATACGACTTTGCCTTCAGATGCTATAAAATCGCAAAAAGACAGGCCAATCAAATTCCATTTAAAATAACAATGAGGCTTTGGAAATATTTTCCTTATTTTGTATCTTTTGTATCATTTGGTTCTTTTTTAAGAGGGATTTTTAAAGAGAAAATAATAACTCAATATTAATCTCTGCTGGTTGATCTTTCAGATATGACATTATAAAAATAACCACATTAGCCATAGAAAACTGAGAATGGATACAGTAAAACTATACAATGTGAAGTGTATTGTGAAGTGTATTTCTGTTTAACAGCACTGGGTCTAAAAACATGAGCAATGGCAGAAAACTGTCTCTTTACCTTTTGTTTATCTTCATTGCGGTTCTTACCTTCAGCATCTCTTTATATTTTCCCATTTCTGAGTGGGCAGTGATGAGACAGCCCAGCACCCGGAACTTCCCTCCAGGGTCCGATGTCTTCTCCAGCACCCTCACCCACACATGCAAGGCCTGCTCTGTCTGGTTAGACTGGTACAGGCGTAAACCTTTTTCAATCTGCTGCTTAGTTTGGTCCTGGCCCATCTCTGCTATGAAGAGCCACATAAACGTATTCATCCACTCAAATGTGACAGAGGGAAATATACGGTGCTGAGCAGCCTTCACAAACCCAATGTCTGTTTTAAGCTCAAACAGACTAACGAGAAATCAGGTCTTTCAGTCTGAGGCAATTTATAGTCAACATTTAGTCTCCTTGCAGTTTTGGGGGAAAGTTGGGTAAGAGCGCAGAAAAGTCCCTGAAAACAGTGTACGGGGCTTGCGATGAATCTTCAAACGGCACAGGATAAAAGCATGTCCCCAAAGCACTAGCTTTCCAGAATGGCTGCTCTCTCCACACCCTGACTGCAGGAATTCCATCCACCAGTCTCCACACCAACACAGCAACAGCTGGCACTGTCACTCTGAGCCATGTGTCACTGCAGGAATCTGGCCCTGCCCTCTGGTAGTTCCAAGGTCACAAAAGGAGGGCCCTACTGATTCACCCTCTGTCCAATCCCCACTCCATGCCCCAATACCATTCATAAAGCCACACCCAAAGCCCTCCCATAACAAACCACTAGACACTACCTATTTTCAAAGACAGCCAGAGCATTGTAAAAATGAAGGGGGAGGTAACAGGGTAAGCAGACTGTTTCACAAGCCTTTAGGAAGCAGTCATTAAAGAGAATAATTTCTTTGGTTGGGCCTTATGCACAGGGAAATGCATCCCCCTCCTCCCTGGGAAGATAATCTCAGAATAGTTCATAAAGGCTTACATGTTACAAGTCTTGGGTTACAGTGACAGAGCCTTTAGATGTATATCAGTAGGATCATTTCCACTCCCTAGTGTGAGGTTTTTCCCTTCAGTCCCCACCAGGATACAAATGCTTTAATCTTTCCATTCATCAGATTGTTCATCTTTAACCAAGATTCCCAAAATTCATTATACTTTTTCAATATAGCAGAAACAATGCAACTAACAATAAATGTAACTCAGCTCAAATATGCATGTAGCAGGGACACTCCATTTACACACAGAATGGCATATATTTAGTGTATGAGAAGACAGCTGAATGCTGTATCCTGCAGCTGTCTAAGGCTCAGTAACCATGTGGTATCTATAAGAGACATCAAACGACAAACATTGCTATTCTCATTTACACACACAGGTGGCAGGAGACACCAGGCCTGGAAGCATCCGTTCACCAGAACATCACGCAGTCATTCTTATTCAATTAAATGTACTGGAATATCAAAACACATATACTATCCACATTATTCTATAATATCACTCTCAATAAATGGCACCATATTGATTTAGGAGCACTTCAGCAGTGTGGGTGACATTGAAGGGCAGCAGCACTGTTCACTGGAAAATGTCAGCCAAACCCAACGCTAGATAGATGGACATCAACCAAAAATAATAACAATTAAAGCCGCAAGCGGCGTTGGGAGGGGTCCAAGCATTGGCACCATCGCGCCCCCTATTGAACGATTTTAAAATGGCTCTGTCCTCATGATCATATGCCTTCACCCAACATATCTACTGAATATCATGATGATCGTATAAAATATTGACGACTTATGGCCAATTTTGTGCTAAGAGACGCTGTCGGATGACTTAGTTACGTCGCCATGGATGTGTCCTGGCCACTTCCCGTAAAGGCCTTTACTATGTCGTAACACTTAGATGGCATGTCGTAACACTTAGATGGTCCGCCGTGTATGCACAGCTGCAGTGTTTCTGCGCCGCAACTAAAAAAGGCGTCACACTAGTGTTGTCACGATACCAAAATTTTGACTTTGATACCGATACCAGGTGTAGTATCACGATAATTGATACTGAAACGATACTGATTCAATACTCGGTACCTAACGATACTGAAATTACCTTAATAGATCAGAAACATAATGTCCACAAGGGATGACCTCATTTTCGAATTCACGGTTTATTAAAAACCCGGTTTATTAACAACCTTTAAGTTGAAGCCTGTTCAACATATCAATAAGCATATGACTATAGCGTTACAGCACTAAACCATAGAAAACTATATTAAATATATTTCAAAAATTAAACAATTGTAAAGTAAATTATCTGTAAACAGGTCTTATATCTAAAAACAGCACATTTCAATAACAATACAGCATCTTCCTATAATAAAATATTTACAAATTAGAACAGCTATTGCTACTGAAGTGAACTGAGTCTAAGCTTGCGCTGTATCAACCACGAAAAAATACACAAGCGCAGGTCACCTCACTTGCCAACCTTAGTTGCTACTGCCATCTAGCGAAGATTCTGACAAATCATAACTTTTCATCCTCTCAATCGGTAATGCGGGAGACACATGTCCCTGGCTTTTACATTTGACGCAAAACTACCGAACGTCGGAAAATTCTAATACCGAACCGTTTCTTTTTTTTTTTTTTTTTTTAAGTACCGAAAAAGTGCTGAAGTGTCGGTGTACTGTGCAACACTACGTCAGACACATATACCAATCCATTGCTCAGCTTAGCAGAGAATGCACATTTCAGAGCGCCTCAGAGACAGATAGGATAATAATACATATTTCATATAGCCTAATAAATACGACATTAAAAAAAACGAAACGAAAAATCAACTGGACATTCCTGCTAGCATGCGTGCTGCCCGAAGAATACCTTATTATTTATTTAGACATTGGCAGACTACAGCATTTGCGTCTGTAACTGCAGCGAGAAACTGCAGCTGTAGACACAAGAAAGTTTGTTATATTATGGTAACAACGGAATGAGGCGGACTACATATATAGGCTATATTTACCGTCATTGTTTTATTATACCAGCGTGTTTTCGCGCGTTTGCAGAGAAACTCAATTACTATCAATAAAAATGGTTTAGCTATTTCTCAGCATAGCCTAATGACGGATGGAGATGGGACGAAAATAATTTTCAACCATCCACCACATTTTAGCAACGTTCCAACACTCTCGTCATCACTGTTCCATGGGTCACAAAAACTATTACACTAACGCTTACATTGCAGTGTGAAAAATCCACATTATATAATACCACTAACCTATTTAAAGACACCCAATTTCAAAAAGAACGTATATAACGAAAATAACGTATATAACCGAAATATTTTGAGCAGTAATACTTACATAGCAACATGACATTTTATCTGTGTTTAGTAGCCTAGTATAGAGACAGAAAATCAATGACAAAGTCCTATCCGCTTCTGTTTTGCGTCAGAAAACGATGTCACATAGGTCTATCAGTAAAGAAATGGCTTAGCTAAGCCCTGAAGTCCTCAATAATAATAGTACTCTACAAGAAATTATGAAAATCGTTGACAACGTTTAGTTAGGTGAATCGTCTTTTATGTTACGCCACAGTGAATGCGCAAGTGATGCGATAAGAAAATATTCCGTTGCGCTGAACTATAAAACGCTATTCGAAATGAAAAATCATACATGTTATACATCGTTAGAAAGCTTATACTCTCACCTACTGAATAAATGAACTGTCAATGAAGCCAAATTGTACGAAAACGGCGACAACGCCGTAAGCAACAGGAATCACAAACGGATTGTCCAAGACAATATATGACCACTCAGTCGCAAAAGGGACATCTCTACGCGTAAAACCAATGGTAAGATTGTATATTTATTCAATGTTTAGTCCCAGATATTGACTGTAGAATTACATGGTATAATTAAAGAAGAATTGTCTCGTTTATGTCGTTATTCAGTGAGCAGCGTTGTCACTGCTGTATTGGCATATTTTAGGGCTAATGTCGGGTTTATCTTGTTGCTACAGAATATTGCATTACATTACATTACAGGCATTTAGCAGACGCTCTTATCCAGAGTGACGTACAACAAAATGTATAACCATAATCAGGAACAAGTAGAGGGCACTCTAGCCTACCGTTCCAAGTGCAGGGAACAACCGCATAGTCCAACTTGGACCCTGTAGGTTAAACTGATTAACACTAACACAAACAAGTACAGCAACAACGCAGTCCATGCGAAAGTACAAGCAATAGTTAAGACGAGTGCATTAACTAAGTCACCTACGAAACAGCTAACTAGTTACAATCCTAACCTTACAGTTAATTTAGAGATTAAATTGAGAATACGATTTCTCTCAGCATAATGACGGATTTAAAGAGTAAACGAACTCACCCGTTATTGTCTTCAAATGGATCCATGTCAAAGAAAAGTAATGATTCATCCTCTCAAAGCTTTACCGCAGCGTATTATTTATTTAGACACTGGCAGTGTACAGCATAAATTGCGTCTTTTGTGAATATTCAATGTTAGAAATTGCAGCGAGAAACTGCAGCTGTAGACACAAGATAGTCTGTTATGTTATGGTAGCAACGGAAGGAAGCGGACTATATATGTATTACCGTCATTGTTTTATTATACCAGCGTGTTTTCGCGCCTTTGGACAGAAACTCAAAACCTACCAATAAAATGGTTTAGCTTTTTCTCACCATAATGACAGATTTAAAGACTTAACGAACTCACCCGATACTGTCTTCAAATGGATCCATGCCAAAGAAAAGTAATTATTCATCCTCTCAGAAAGCTTTTACTGAAAAACTTTTGGTAGCCTATCCTAGCATGCACTCTAGGTGGCACTGTCAGACCGTCCTTTCACTGATAAAAACTAGACCTACGGTGTCGGATTACTTGCGTCGCCATGGTTGTCGCTTGCTGTAAAGAAGTTTACTCGATGTCGTAACCGTTTAGATTTGGAGCTCCAGCTTTTCCGCACCCCACCTAATGAAAAAGTCCAAATGGTGTGCAAACCATATGGCGGACATAGGTGCTCCCAAAAGGAAAGTTGTAGAGCACATTCAGATGCATCAGTCGATGAAGTTTTGCGTTGATCTGACTTACGGTGTGGGAGGTATGACCTTTTAAAGTATGATCCTTTGTTATAGCGCCACCATCTGGCCGACATAGGTGATTTTTAGAGTAGTGGGGGGCCATAGGAACCCACCTGCCAAATTTGGTTGCTCTAGGACTTATGGTTGCTGAGCCTCAGACATTTTAGCGGAGAAAACTGCCACGCCCCAACTAAAAAGTCTAAATGGAGGGCAAACAATATGGCGGACAAAGGTGGGGCCAATGGCAAAGTTGTAGAGCACGTTGAGATGCATAGGTCGATGAAGTTTTGTGTTGATCTAACTCATGGTGTGGGAGTTATGGGCTTTTACGCGTTACCCTTTGTTATAGCGCCACCATCTGGCTGACATCTAGCTGATTTTTAGTGCCTGAGTAGTGGGGGGCCATAGGAACCCACCTGCCAAATTTGGTTGCTCCAGGACGTATGGTTGCTGAGCCTCAGACACTTTTAGCGGAAAAAAATAAAAATAATAATCCTAACAGATACAATAGGGTTCCACCAGCTTCGCTGCTTGGACCCCTAAAAATGTGTACTATTGTTAATTACATTGCCTACTAGCTAGCAAGCTTCAATGTGTTTGATTCCACATTTTAATCAAACAGCTTAAACTTGGCTAACACCAGCTAACATGTGTCATTACATGCCAGTATACATTATTTTTGCTTCTTTATACATTTTGTTGGTTTTATTCTCATAATCATAATGAGACTAAAGTGGAAATTACTGGTATATTTTCAAGATTTAAGATTTACTTTTGTCCCCAAGAGGAAATTTGTATTGGACACAATGCAGCAGCATAAATACAAATAATATCACCCATGATAAATACATAAACAAACACACTGAACATGCCTCAATCATACATAGGGCCTTTTTTTATTAAATCATATTCATTTATATTCAATTCAAATACACAGTGTATTACAAAAGTTTTCAGACCTGTGACCAATTCTCACATCATACTGAATTACAAATATGACTCCAAATGGTAAAGGGGGAAATCATGCAGTTTACAACTTTACAGAATGCTTAAAAAACATTGTCAGATGTGATTTTGGACAGAAATAAGATAAGTGCATATTTGTAATCTTGAAGTACTCACCTATCATTCAGCCATCATTCCCTTAAATGTCACAATGTGCAAATATAAAAATGTATGAAAATGTGAAGTCTGGTCAGTTTTGCTGCTGTTCAGGTCAGGTCTTCTTCATTGGTAGAAAAAATAGTAGCTTTGCAAAAGACATGCCAATGATGTGGTGACGTAAATGAATTAATATAATAACTACTTCTTGATACAAACGAAAGAGGCAAAAATTGTTTCACTATTTGAAAACTTTGGTGATCAACGCAATTTAAAGGAATAATGCTGGCATAATTTATTTTTCTTATTGTCAACATATCCTATGGAAAGACCAAGCTACAATGCTTCTGTCCAACTCTATAATGTCTGACATTCTCCTACCCCATTTAGCCTACCACTCAACCAAAAAGCCATTTATTCAAATTGTGCACTATAATGATTAAACAGTTCAGGAAGGCATATTTTAAGTTTCAGAAAAAGCAGCCTATTATCACAAAAAACATGGCCAGTATAGTTTTTACCAAATTTACTTCAAAATGGAACAAAATGTTCATTTCGATGGGGATTAATTTGAGCATGTCATTGCAGAACTGTTTTCCACATGTCGAAAAAGCAATCACTGTCACGTCATGAAGTTGTTTCAGTAAAAAGTACAAAGATAAGGTTCATCGCAATGATGAATTATGCTGACCAAAGCTACAGTAAGTCTCTTTGACTTGTTTGAATATTTATTTGGACGACAAATGGACTTCTATGAATACCATGATGTTGGCTATATCTGCCGTTGGCTAGATGGCAATACTTGTAGGCAGGATAAATTCATTGTAAGTTTCGGTCATATCATAGGATACTCTATGTTGATCATAAGAAAAATATAAAATTAAGCCATGGGTCATGGAAAGGAATTTGCTCCTGCACTCAATCAGATTACGGGCATGAATCTTCACAACACAGTGGACAGAAGGCTAAGAAGAAGTGATAGTGAATATACTTCCTGGAGGTTGATGAAGGAGAAAACCCACCCAAGGATCAGACAGTGTGGAGGAAGGAGACACAAAGTTTATTATACATTTTTATTCTGTTCAACTCCTAGATCATTTGAGTGTTTATGTCCACACTCATATTCATCTAGCACTTTCTATTTACATCTTGAATGCAGTCCTGCATGAGAGGCTGTGCTATATTGTGAATATAGTCACGGCTAAAGGGTATTGTTAGATACATTGTTCTATTTACACCTTGAATGCAGTCCTGCATGAGAGGCTGTGCTATATTGTGAATATAGACACGGCTAAAGGGCAATGTAAAGGGCACAGGTATGCCATCCCGTCAAGTTACGGCTTGGTGGGCCAGTAAGCCCCATACCTATAAAGTACAGACAGTTTGGCACTTTGCAGTGTTTCCTTCAGAAATAACCACAATGACCACAGACTCTCAGCCCTTAAAAACATTCATCTCTGTACCATCTGAATCATGTCAACAGACAGACAACAAACAACTTCACAACTTTGTTGATGGCTTGCTGGTAATGTGCTTGCCAATGAGAACCTTCATGGCCTGAGATCGAATCCCAAGGTTCCAAGGCTCAGGAAAATGTTATATACAAAAGATTTAATACAAAATAATATAAAATAACCATGTACAAGTATTACTTACAAAAGGGTACAAACAAGTGAGATTTTTTACATTTTTTTTAAATGTCCTCCAGCCACTTTGACATGGTCTTTGGGCAGTATATTGTGCCTTTGTACTGGCTGCACCCTGTTGCCTCAGTTTTGAATTGCTCACATTTTCTGCATGAATTTACAGTCATGGTCTTACTGAATGACAGGTGGGTTACTCTGCAGCCAGTGCACCTGAGGGTAAACATAAGCTAGTATTGGAAGATGTCCAGGACCTGCCACACCCTCTTATGAATACCACACCCAGGCAGCCACTAGGCACACACTGGATTGAGTAACCTGACCTTCCTCTGGTGGTAGGGCATCCACACCAGGAGTCTGTTGTTGAAAAAGTGCTGTGGTGTGGGAGCTTGGTTGTAGATCAGGTGGTTTGTACCACAGCTTCAGGTCACTTCGCAGCATCTGGTATTCTCACAGTGTAGATGCAATCGTCTTCTGGTCTGCCAGCAAGATGCTGTGCCTTGTCTCTGTGGGCAACCGAAATGAATATTTTCAAGAAGAAGGGCTTAAGTCAGAGGATCAGCTGAAGCAGGCAGGACAGCACAGGGAGTGATCACAGACAGGGCAGCACAAGGAGGAATCACAGGCAGGGCAGCACAGGGAGGAATCACAGGCAGGACAGCACAGGGACTGATTACAGTGCTGATGGGAGCAGGTACAGGACCAGCAGCAGTAGCAGTAGTACAGTAGTAGTAGCAACTCTGCTAGCATAGGGCATACACAGACCGTGTGACAAACACACATACATGCATGCATGTGCACACACACACAAGCACTGTCACTTGAAAAATAATCCAGGTGGACTGGAAACGTGCTAGGAGTATGAAGGCATACCAACACAATCACACAAAAGACAGCAGTTATTGTGATTTAATAATAGGTCACAATGGCTTTAATTATTAAATATAAATCAAAATATATGATAAATAGCATTTAATACAAAACCATGTAATGAAATCATGTCTGCTCCAACAAACCAGAGCAGACTTCTTATCCAAATTAAGGTTTAGCTTTGCAGCAGCACTACGTGTCCCAACAAATATAGCTTTCACAAACTGGGAGAAAATTATATGGCAGAATATGGGGAGAAAAAACAGGAAAGCACCATTCCAAATAAAATATAAGTTTGTTGTCATGGTAAAAAAGTAAAGATATCAGTAGTAGGAAAATTAAAAGATGATAGGCCAATATATTTACCATTCCTAAATTCAGTGTTGGCTGTGGGGAGGATACAGTTGAGGCCAAAAGTTTACATACACCTAGGCTAAAGACAAACTCAATTCTTCAAACTCAATTTTTCACAACTCCACACCTTACATGTTACCATACATTTCCTGTGTTAAGTCAATTAGGGTATCTTTGCTGTTTCAAAATAACAGCAAATAGACAGATTTATTTCAGCTTTTATGTACTATATTGGATTTTCAGTGGGTCAAAAGTTTACATACACTTTGTTAATATTTGGTGGCATTGCCTTTTAATTGCTTAACTTAGATCAAACGCTTGGGGTAGCCTTCCACAAGCTTCTCACAATACTTTGCTGGAATTTTTGCCCATTCCTCCTGAGAGAACTGGTGTAACTCAGTCAGGTTTGTGAGCCTCCTTGCTTGGACACGCTTTTTCAGTTCAGTCCACAAATTTTCTATAGGATTCAGGTCGAGGCTTTGTAATGGCCACTCCAGTACTTTCACTTTGTTGTCTTTAAATCATTTTGTTACAACTTTGGAGATCTATTTTCTGAAGTTCACCAGTCCCTGTTCCAGCAAAACACCCCCACAACATGATGCTACCACCCCTATTCTTCATAGTTGGGATGGTGTTCTTCAGATTATAAGCCAAACCCTTTTTCCTCCATACATAACGCTGACTATTATGGCCAAACAGTTCCATTTTTCATCTGACCAGAGAATACTCCTCCAAAAGGCTAGGTCTAGGCCCTGGTGATCACCTGCAAACATCATTCTGGCTTTTTTATTCCGGTCTTGGAGTATGGGCTTCTTCCTTGTGCAACAGCCTTTCAGGCCATGGCGATATAGGATTCTCTTAATGGTCGATGTAGATACTTTGGTACCTGATGCCTCCAACTCCTTCACCAGTTTCTTTGTTGTTGTCTTGGGGTTCAGTTGAACCTTTTGGACAAAAGTTTGTTCAGCCCTGGGAGTTAATGTGTGCCTCCCTGCTGACTGATTCAGTGTCTGTGTGGTCCAAATATTTGTATATTTGCATACAATAGTTTGTACAGATGTTCGTGGTACTTTCAATTGTTTGTGTAACCCACCTAAGGGTCAGTTAACAGTAGGTAAATATTTTCGGGTTAAAGCTAGGTTCGTAAGGAGAGATTATGAATGAAGAGATGGACACAATGAACAACCGGAGCCAGAAAGTAAGTGCAAAATGGTTAGAACTGTATTAAAGAAAATGTAATGACAATATATAAAGCCGCCATTTACTTATCACATTCAAACACATTAATTTGTTTTCATATCAATGTCCTGAGTGTTGTAACTGTATTCACTGTCCATTATGTTCTGAATGTCTTCTGTTCAGTCTGGTTCAGCTCAATTGGTCAAGTTCAATTTAGTTAGTTTCAAGTCAGTTTTGCTGGTTGGGTGCACCCTTTTTACAAAAAATAAAGTATCAAATGAAATGTAATTGCTCAGTCACAATCCTACCACACCGGAGTGGGGTTGGGAGAAACAAGGGGTATCAGGGGGTCCTTCCTCAAATGGATGAAGATGAATCAAGTTGATCAAGTTGGTCGGCTCGCCATCTCCCTCGTCAGGGAGAGAATCCTAGGTTCACAGGTTTCTTCTTGGGTATCCAAAAAACCCAGCCTGTATGACAACAGGCTATTATAACAACTGAATACTTTTCTCAATCTTAGTTTTTTTTCTTTAAGGCATCATTATAACCTCAAAAGTATAAAAGTGTTACTAATAAACCAAATAGTACACTTTATATTACATTACATTACATTATAGGCATTTAGCAGACGCTCTTATCCAGAGCGACGTACAACAAGTGCATAGGTTTCATGATGTAGAGGCGCAAAAGAAACACTAGAGTGAAGTAAGGATCGTAGTGCCAGAAGTGACCACATCGATCAGGACTCCAACCCTGTAGAGTAAGCTTGTTCAGCAAGCAAGAATCCTACCTAGTACAAACTAGCACTGGAATCACACCTAATCATACAAAAACAATCCTGCCAGATACACTAACATAATCAAATTATCCTAGCTAGGTACAATGAGCTGAACTATAGGCTAGGGAGGGGTGGGGAGAGGTGCAGCCTGAAGAGATGAGTCTTCAGTCTGCGTTTGAAAGTGGTGAGATTCTCTGCTGTTCTGACCATCACGGGGAGGTCATTCCACCAGCGAGGGGCCAGGACAGACAGCAGGCGGGAGCGGGAAGTGCAGACGCGAAGAGGGGGAGGTGCCAAGCGTCCAGAGGTGGCAGAACGGAGAGGTCTGGCTGGTGTGTAGGGTCTGATGATCCTCTGAATGTACCCTGGTGCTGACCCCTTAGCTGCCTGGTATGCAAGCACCAAGGACTTAAATTTGATGCGAGCCATAACAGTGGAGCCAGTGGAGGTCAGTGAGCAGGGGGGTGACATGGGAATGTCTGGGGAGGTTGTAGACCAGACGCGCTGCAGCATTCTGGATGAGCTGCAGGGGTCTGATGGCGGATGCTGGCAGACCAGCCAGTAGCGAGTTGCAGTAGTCCAAGCGGGACAGGACCATCGCTTGAACCAGGAGCTGGGTTGCGTAGGTGGTGAGGAAGGGGCGGATTCTCCGGATGTTGTACAGGAAGAACCTGCACGTTCGACTCACCGCCGTGATGTTCTGGGAGAGGGACAGTCTGTTGTCCATCACCACTCCAAAGTTTTTTGCGGTGGGTGATGATGACACCACAGTGTCCCCCAGGGAAATAGAAAAGTCAAGAAGGTTAGAGGATGGAGCAGGAATGAAGATCATCTCCGTCTTGCCTGGGTTCAGCTTAAGATGGTGGTTATCCATCCAGCTCTGGATGTCCCTCAGGCAGGCAGAGATGCGAGCAGAGACCTGAGTGTCAGAGGGCGGGAAGGAGAGAAAGAGTTGGGTGTCATCGGCATAACAATGATAGGACAACCCATGGGCAGAGATTACAGGACCAAGAGATTGGGTGTACAGGGAGAATAGGAGGGGACCAAGGACAGAGCCCTGGGGAACTCCTGTGGCAAGGGGGCGAGGTGCTGATACTGCACCAGCCCAGGCGACTTGGAAGGAGCGACCGGAGAGGTAGGACTCAATCCAGGCAAGTGCTGTGCCACAGATCCCCATAGCTGCCAGGGAGGACAGGAGGATAGGATGGTTGACGGTGTCAAAGGCAGCAGAAAGGTCTAGGAGGATCAGGACAGATGAATGGGAGGCTGCTTGTGCGGCGTGAAGCGACTCATTGACCGAGAGGAGTGCGGTCTCTGTCGAGTGGCCAGGTCTGAAGCCAGACTGGTAGGGGTCTAGGAGGTTGTTCAGGGAGAGAAAAGAGGAGAGTTGATTAGAAGCAGCTCGTTCAATTGTTTTGGATAGGAAAGGGAGAAGGGAGACAGGACGGTAGTTCTGGATGACAGAGGGATCCAGAGTGGGCTTTTTCAGCAGTGGGGTGACGTGGGCCAGCTTGAAAGAAGAGGGGAAACGTCCAGAAGACAAGGAGGAGTTCACGAGGGAGGTGACATATGGGAGGATGTCAGGTGTGATGGTCTGGAGGAGAGAGGAAGGGATGGGGTCAAGAGCACAGGTGGTAGGGCGGTGGGAGAGTAGGAGCTGGGAAACATCAGAGTCAGTGAGGGGAGAGAAAGTGGAGAAACAAGGGGAGGGAACAGAGCTGGGGGAGTGGGGAAGGGTGGTGGTGGACGTGAAGGAGCTGCGGATGTCTGCAATTTTCTCATCGAAGAAAACTGCAAAGTCATCTGCAGCGAGGGAGGACTGAGGTGGGGAAGGAGTGCTGAGGAGAGAGGAGAAAATGGAGAACAGCTGATGAGGGTTAGAGGCAGATTTATGGATTTTTGTTTGATAATAATTAATTTTGGCAGAGGTTACAGCGGTAGAAAATGTAGCTAGTAGAGACTGGTAGGCAGACAGGTCGGATTGAGCCATGGATTTCCTCCACTTCCTCTCCGCTGCACGTAGGCTGGCCCGGTTGGTTCGGAGGGGGTCAGACATCCACGGACTGGGAGGGGACGAGCGTGCCTGCCTGGAGGCTAGAGGACAGAGAGAGTCAAGTGCTGAGGAGAGCGAGGAAGACAGAGCGGAGGATGCAGAGTCAGTGGGAAGGTTGGAGAAGGATTCAAGAGTGGGGAGTGAAGCAGTGACACTGGAAGCGAGAGAGGAGGGAGAGAGGGAGCGGAGGTTACGGCGGACCATGACAGTAGGAGTGGATGGAGGGGAGGGAGGGAGGGGAGTAAGAGGGAGGGAGAAGGAAATGAAGTGGTGGTCAGACTGGTGCAGAGGGGTCACTGTGGGATTGGAAGAGGAGCAATTCCTCAGGATAACCAGGTCTAGGAGATTGCCAGCTTTGTGTGTTGGTGGGGAGTGCATTAGGGAGAGATCGAATGAGTGAAGTAGAGGCAGGAAGGCTGCGGAGTGGGAGGCATCAAGGTGGATGTTGAAGTCTCCCAGGAGGATCAGTGGGGTGCCATCCTCTGGGAAGGAGCTCAGCAGGGTGTCGAGCTCATCAAGGAAGTTTCCCAGGGGCCCTGGAGGGCGATAGATAACTACAATATACAAGTTAACAGGATAGGTGATTGAGACAGAGTGGTATTCAAAGGTAGAGATGGAGAGGTGAGAGAGGGGGAGAACAGAGAATTTCCAGGAGGGAGAGATCAGCAAACCTGTGCCCCCACCACGGCCAGATGGGCGGGGGGTGTGAGAGAAGGAACTTTATAAATGTTCAACTGTACAGTTTCCTTTTATCAAATATTCTATCACTCTTTAACCATTAATCATGAATTATGATCAAGGTATTTTCCATGTAACTATAGCAAATAATTTTTAAACAATGAACTTAATACAAATACATGGCAATAAACCTTTAACAATCAGGTAAATCATTAGTTGATTGTAAAATCATTTAAATGCATGTGAACTAACACTCTTGCATTGTCATGCACAATAGAAGATATGGCTACATCATATACCCCAATGTAGCGCACTTGCTAAGTGCTAGTGCATGGTTTCTAACAGTACTGCATTAGCTAACTTGATTAGTGCATAGGCTCAACTAATAGCTACCTTGAATGAGCTATAACCTACTTAAAATCAACACAAGGTTATTGCATGGCACATTCATACACGTATGATAGAACTGCTATCTCATAAAAAACACGTTTTCAACGTACAAAAAAGCCAAGTTACTCAAAAGTATTGATATCAAAATGACGCCAAGTTACAGGACTACAAACAATATAGGCTACCTTGCCTCACCAAAATGACATAAGATGTATTTCAACGCAATGCTACCCAATATTTCCTCAATTCTTTCAAGTCACTTGGCCCTGTGTGTATAAGCATGCAGTACATGGACAGGCCAAACATATGTGTGGATGGCTCTCTCACAGTCAAGATTGATTGAATAGGTGTGTATATGTCCAATTTGTATTGATATGTATTTCGCTGCCCAGCCTTTCTGTTGCGTGAATGATAGTATGTTTCTTGGTATAAGTGTGTGTTCGTAAATGTGAATGTAACATGCTGCGAGGGAAATGTCCCCATGGGGATAAAGAAGTTCTCTATGTATGTATGTACAATATGTATTTCACATGCAGTATTTATTGTACGTAGAAAATATGCAATAACTTGCACATGTACTCAAATTCAGTTCAGAAGCAAGTACAAACATGTTTTCTGGAGAAATATGCTTCCTATAGTTACTCAGCAGCAGTTTTGTACATTCATTTCAATGTGTTCCATGAGGCAATTCGAAATATTTGACACTTTGATCTGACACAAAGTTTGCATGATATTGTAAAATGGTAAGATTACAAAACACAGGGCCAAGTGACTTGAAAGAATTGAGGAAATATTGGGTAGCATTGCGTTGAAATACATCTTATGTAATTTCGGTGAGGCAAGGTAGCCTATATTGTTTGTAGTACCGTAACTTGGTGTCATTTTGATATAAATACTTTTGAGTAACTTGGCTTCTTTGTACGTTGAAAACGTGTTTTTTATGAGATATCATTTCTTTTTGCAAAGCGTTTTATTATGAGAGTGAGAAATGCGAAGTGACCCTGTAAGAAACGGTTGTGGATTATGGCTATGTGTAAAATGTATCAGAAACGCATATGAAATATGGCCAGTGTAGGCTATGTACTCACGGATTTGACGTCCATCCAACGAGCCTTGACTGACAAAAGAATCAGCAAGCCCGTAGAATTATAACTCCCTAGGTCGCAACTTGTGTAGCCTTCTGTCCTGCTCCGTTGTCTGTTATTTCGTGGAGATGCACTTTTAGTGTTTGTAAGGTTTATAAGGCATTTTGATAGGCTTATCTGCAGGTCTTATCTTTGCTGTTTTGCTAAACTAGAACCGGAAAACATGATAGTGGAGAATAGGAGCAGACGCATATGTCCCAGCAGGCTTTGCATATGAGAAAATAACAACAGTGTGAGAGAAATTAGGATGAGATTATGAAATTGCGTAGTTGAAACAATATGTTTTTAGCAGAATGGGTACGTAGGTGAAGGTTGACATGATCACAGACTATAGTGCAGAGTAAATGGAGTGACCATGAGCGAGCTTATATTCGTTATCGAATGGTATATATAACAGTCGCTATAAAACACCAGCTGTTAAAGTGGACGGTTAAGTAACGTGTGAAATCTATTTCAGTGCTGTGTTTTTTTCATGTTCAGTACTAGTAGTTATAATTATGAGTGAATCATGTTTTGAAATGTAATGTTTTAATGGGGAGTTGCAGAACGTACGTACGTAGTAATTGTTTGTATGTGGCTAGATAGAGAACAGGGCGAGGTAACATGAATGTAGAAACGTGGCGTTTGCTGATAAGAAGGTTTTGTACAGTAGCCAAGTGAAGAAATGTAGTTAGTAGAAATGGCACAGCTGTGAACTGGTGTAACTTTTTAATAAAAGGAATACATTTGCCGTCATGAAATGCATATGGGTGGCCATGAGTGTGTTTTGGTAAAGCAAATATAAGCGTAAGAGAACGTTAGTGTAAAAGAGGAAATTATCTGCCTGGGGACGAGGCGGGATTCAATCGTTCAACCGGAGGTTTACTAGTCTGTGACTTTGTTAGTGCAGCACCATGACATAGCTATGCAATGCGTGAAATATCATTAGCAAACCTGTCCGTGGTTTTAAAGAAGAACACAGGCGAGTTAGCACAGAAGAGCTCCCGTTGAATCCATATGGCTTTGCAATATTGTAGCCGGTTAACAATTGAACGTGCAGACGGTACGTCATAATACAGTTCGGGGAACGGCTGGTAGATATGGTGCAACAGCAATAATTGAGAAGTAGTAGACAATTATTTGTGAGGGTAAAAGCAGGTTAAAGAAACGCGTTCCTAGCTGGGCTTGAACCTCGGACCCTGTGTTCCCAAGACTGTAACCTTACCCACTAGGCCACAGGCGGACTAGCTGTTTGTACTGAAAATGTTTGAGAGTAAAAAGGTATGGGTATTTTGCGCTCATTGGGTCGTGTAGGTGAAGATTTGGCGGGTGTCGGTAAAATGTCCAATGGGGAGACATGTTATTAGTGGGATAGGCGGCAGGAAAAATAAGAATGAGAAGAAGAAGAAGAAGAAGAAGAAGGAGAAAACACAAAATCCCCTTAGTTTGGGGCTTTATTGTGTGGACATGTCAAGTTTATGAAATTTGTCTGTTGAAATGGAGTCAGAATGTACAGAATTTAATGTTTTTAAGGGCTGAGTGTCTGTGGCTGTTGTGGTTATTTCTGTGGGGAACCCTGAAAAGTGCCAAACTCTCAGTGCTATATAGGTATGGGGCATGCCCCCGCCAAGGCGTAACTTGGCGGGATGGCATACCTGCCATCCCAATAACAGTGCCATTCACGCTTTCAAATAGCAACATTCAACTTTATATGAGAGAAACTCAATAGCTATACATATCACGTGTGGCTAATGCTATTTTCAAGGAAACGCGGAGTTAATAACACACATGTTGCTGCTACAATGGCGATACTTTAGCTAAATTTCAAATTTAAACTCACCAAAATCCCAAAGGAAGAAACTGAAGTGTGCAAACTGAAAAATATTAAACGCCACGTGTGGCTAATGCTATTTTCAAGGAAACACGGAGTTAATAGCACACGTGTTGCTGCTACAGTTACGATACTTCAGCAAAATTTAACATTTAACTTACCAAGATCCCAAGGAAAGAGATTGAAGTGTGCGATCTGGAAAATATTTGGTCCCTGGGTCATTTACGGAGCTACTCTTTAGGTTTACTGATTAAATTAACGATTATGATTTTCTGTTTCTGACCGTCTTTTTCTCTCTCCCGTTCTCCCCTCTTGCTGTGCACTCTCCTGTGTGACTAACAGTCTCAACCAAGTCCCTGGGAGTGGGCGGGGCTAACTATTTTCCAGAATAATCTTAAAGGAGTAACATGGTGGTTGAACGTGACACTTCCCAGTTGTCTTTAGGCAACAACAAAACAAATGTGCATCATTTTTTTATTATTCAGTCATTTCAATGTACTTTAAAACGTATTTTTCTAAGCCTAAATTTCCCACTATAAAAGTTCACCCGAACCGTCTGGGCGTGGTAATGAGAACTGTCAGTTAGCTATGATTGACAGACCGTGCCCTGTTACCATAGCTACCCCTATGATACGCGCTGTTTTTGGGAGACTTTTCACAAGCTAGCTAGCTTAGTAGTATATGAAGTATCGATAGATAGCTAAGGTAAGGACATTGACTTATATCCAATTATAATTTTTGCTATCTAGCTAGCCAAGTTAAGATAAAAGCACAACTATAACGTCCTCATAAAAGCAAACTAGCTAGCTAACGTTATCGATAACATTGCCTTATGAAAGCAAACTACCTAGCTAAATGAATATAACCAGAAATAATCTAATAGTCCTTAAAAGGCACTCTAATTTAAGTGAACCTAACGTTAGTCAAATATTTGCATTGTCTTGCCTGTAAGCCAGCGGCGCAAACTATGGGTCTGGAGTTATCCATGGGTTTAGGGGGCGTGGAAAGGGGAGTGGTTACTGTGTTTGTGACGCACCAAGTTGACAACATTCTCAACCGGTTGAAAATAGGACGATACATTTAAAACGCATATTTCTCCAAAAATGCAGAACGGACATATTTAATACTTTACTCATTGTGTTTCTTCAATGCCTCTTGTGCAAATAGCACATAAAACCGAGAAAGTGTGAAAATCACCATGGTACTCCTTTAAGACATTACTGCCTGTTACAGCCAGTAGGACTAATTAGGGATGCAAAACAAGTCCTCCTAACAAGTTAGGTAGGGAGCCTCCCTTTCTTAAAGCTACAGGACTCTTTTAAAACGTTGCTGTTTTTCTAACGGGTTACATTTGGAAATTGCTCCTAAGGATGAACCAGACTTGTGTAGGTCCACAATTTGTTTTCTCAGGTTTTGACTGAATTGCTTGGATTTTCCCATGGTATCAAGGGCAAAAAGGTGAAGGTAAAGGTAGGCCCTTAAATATAGCCACTGGTGCCAATTAACTCCTGGTTAACTCCTAATTGTGAGAATTGGCCAATCAGAAGCTTCTAAAAAGTCATTATAACAATTTCTGGAATCTTCCTTGGTGTATGTAAACTTTTGACCAACTGGAATTCTGATATAGTGAATTAAAGCTGAAACAAATCTGTCTCTATTCGATCGTTAGCACTCAATGTATTACAATGGACAATGATGATAATTAATTCAAATAAAATACTTGTTGTTGACCGATTTGCAAAATATTCAAGAATTCAGGTCCTTGGCCTGCTGTCAACATGCACAACAAGTATTAGGCTGATCGGCCCAGTAGTATGCGAGATTAGCTGCGGACAGTTACACAAACACACACCCACACACACGCGACTAAACGCATAATCCCCATTAGGCTCTCGCCTGGCGAAGATAATGAAGTGATGTTACAGACCCTGGAATCCTCTCCCGCCTCGAATCACTGCAGCAATCCATGCAGCCCTTTCCGGAATATCAGTTGGATAAGTTAAAAAATAAGGAGAAGCCTAAGGATAAGGAGAAGAATAAGCCTAAAGAGGAGAAGCCTAAAGATAAAGAGAAAGGCAAGTCTAAGGAGAAGCCTACGGATAAGGAGAAGGAAAAGCCTAATCTGCCTCTTGTGGGTGCGACATAGCTCAGGAGGTAAGAGCGGTTGACTGGCAGTCGGAGGGTTGCCGGTTCGATCCCCCGCCCTGGGCGTCGAAGTGTCCCTGAGCAAGACACCTAACCCCTAATTGCTCCCAACAAGCTGATTGGTACCTTGCATGGCAGCCCTTCACCGTTGGTGTGTGAGTGTGTGTGTGAATGGGAGGCATCAATTGTAAAGCGCTTTGGATAAAAGCGCTATATAAATACAGTCAATTTACCATAAGGATAAGGGAGAAGAAATACAGATAATTGGCTATGTAAAACTTGACCAGAATTTATGGCTTGGGGATGCCCTCTGGTTCAGAAGTTGGAATCCCTTAATTTGCAATTTTCTGGAAAGGAGAGGAACTAGCAAGTTGACCATTGTTTTTTATAACCACTTGGTAAACTAGGCTACGTCTTTTTATGAAAAAGGTAATTTGTAGTGATGAAATGGCAATTGACAATGAGATAGCACATATATGTGCAAAACTTTAGGTTACAGTCATAGAAGAGAAGAGAAGGTGAAGAGATCCACCTATGGGGAATGACATCTGGTCATGACCTCCTCAGAAGTATCCAATTGCACCAAGTCTGGCTCTGACAGACAGTAGCGGGTCCAGTGCTACAGGAGCCTACCACCCTCCTGTAAGAGCATATTGGACACTGCAATGCTACTCCTTCTCAGTGAACGTATTCACTTCTTGTGTGCGGCAAGCAGGGTTTCAGAGAACCAGGGTTACGACAGTAACCTAAAGTTCTCTTTCATCATCTCATGTTCAAGACCCACCTATGGGGAGACACGGACAACTTTAGCTGCGGTTACATGCACACTTTTTTTCATTCTGATTGAAATCATTCCGATTTAAGATTTTGGGTCAACTGTTTACATGGGATGTGATCTAAAACGGTCTGGTGTTTACATGCGCTGACGCATTTAATCGGAACAGGTATGTGACATGCGCAAAAGTTATAAATACATACTTCGTAAAAAGGGAAGTTGGTGGGGTCCGATCCACTTTTGTTGTTGTGGGATTTAGCCTTGTAATAGGCGGTCTTCAAAGTTTTCCAGCGGTTTTTAATTTGTTCAACACTTCGGTCTATTCTGGCTTCGTTCATTTATCCGTGGACTTGTTTGTATACATAATTATTTCGTGAACGATTAAAATGTTTCCACGATCTGCCTTTCCAGAGAGATCGGGAGTAGGCCTATTGGGCTACAGTGAAACTGCACATTCTATCAGTTGCACTGACAACGCTCATACAAGGCATCTAACGTTGTTTTATCAGCCAAACATAAAATCTATTTATTCAGTACTTTCGCGATTTTTTTCTGTGCCGGCAAATAAGTCAGAGGTGGTCCAGCGCTAGCTTTTGGTTGCTAAGGGGACTCCATATAAATGAATGGAACTTGACATAAATTTGCTAGCATAGGCTACTGTAGAAGTGTCCTATCTTCCGTATTTCAGATTAATATGAGAAAGGGTGGTCGCTATCAGCACGTCTAGGAATCCGTAGCCTACATATTCACAGTTGTAAGCCAAGTCGTAGGACGCAAAATAGTCGTTAGGAAAGTAGTTTGAAATTATTAAACAACTTCTGCGCCATTGCTTTTAATGGGTCGCGATGAGATAATTCCGAGTGTGTTGTCTTAAAGTTGATACTGTAAATAAGACTGTATTAATATAACTACATGTATATGTATGAAGTTGGTTTTTTTACATTTAGAAAGTATATTATGTGTATTTTTTTACAAAACTTACATTTTAATAGGTAACGATGTCCAGTTCTCTCAAATAAATATGAAGTAAATTATCAACCACCCCCTCGGGTGGTTGATAATAGTGCTCTCACTCTAGCTAGCTATATAGTTAGTACAGGTGCGCCGTGGGTCTGGACGGTTTCGTGCTTGTTTATTTGACAACATAGCGGCATGGCTGACACTATGGAGGAGTTAGTCCCTAAAAAAAATTGCCGTCTGTGATATGGAATTGGTTTGGGTTTTCCAAAACCAACACGGTGCAAAACAGCATTATTTGCAAAGAAAATGTTCGCACATCGGATGGCAACATGACAAACCTTTTTAATCACCTCAAGAGAAAGCATTGTTGAATGTTAATACTTTGCAGAATTGCACTTGATTAAAATCTGGTACTTTGGACCAAATGGTCTCTGTTATTCTTTTTCTTGTAGGTTTTGTTCCCTTGAAAGCAATATTTTCTTAAATAGGGTTATTAGTTTGATTGCACTGTTCATTCACTTGCAAAATAGTCTTAAATACCAACATGAAAAAGAAATGTGATCATATCGTGCCTGAAAAAAATCGTGATATGATATTTTGCCATATCGCCCACCCCTACATCTAGCCATTCAATAATGTTCAATTCTTTCAGAGTTTGGATTAAAAACAAACTGTCCGCTGTGGTCCAGTTCTGCTTGGAAGCCGCCATTTTTTGGAAGTGGAGAGAAACGTACGTCACCACGCATTTACGTAAAGTCACAGCCAGAAAATAATCAGTTTCATTGTTTACATGGTACAATTTTTATTTTGATCTGTTTATGAAAATGTCTAAACTACCCCTCTGCAACTAATTGAAATTTCAATCGGTTTGGGCCTGTTTATTCTGATTGACGTGTTTATATGGAGCATTTTCATTCTGCTTGGGCTTTTAAACCAATTTTAATCGGAATATTAGGCTCCATGTAAACCCAGCTACTGTCTAATAAGGGACTCAAGTATGTTCCCGCCATCTAATTAGTCTTAAGTATGTTTGAATTGATATTACATGTTATTACATTTGAGACTGAATTTACTAAGGGTATCTAAGCTATTGTCATCAAATTCTAATTTACTGTCCATGTTTTTGGTCCATCTGGTTGTCCAGTGAGTGACTGACGTATGTTCTCGCCATTCAAGAACCAAACGTCTATTCATATACTATGGAGCTATTTGTTAAATTACTTGACAACACATTGACCATTTGTGAACATAATTGATTGCATAAAATGAGGTTTTAATTATTGGATATTTAGAACCTTAATTGGCAAAGATGACATAATTATCTTTGTCATCATCTTCTTTTGTTTCTTTAAAACTGTTGCTGATTCAGCGCATAACCATTAGACACTGAAGACGGCTTAGGCCGAAACATGTCTGTCTATTTTCATGTTCACAAATAAAATCTAAACAAGTATGAAGAAGGCTTAAGTTGCCAAGGGATTCATTTTTTGATCACTTTCGTTATATGTGAGTGTGCACTCCCATTTTTCTTTATTTTGAGACACGGAAAACTCCCAGCTTGCCCTATGCTCGCAGCTGAGACACTCAGGCAAGCAACCCCACCTGAGGGGAGGGTGGCGTCTGGCATATCCTCATGTAAGAAAGTACTAAATATATAGCTGATGAGGGGAGGTGCCTCAAACAGAGCTCACCCCCAGAACCAAGTGGTAGCCCAGCCTGCGGCTGAACAAATCTCCTGCAAGGAGACCCAACAGAATGGGGCCCACAATGCAGCCATGCCACTAGAAGAATGAGCCCTCAGTCCGAAGGCGGGCATTATCCTCTTTGAATTATATACCATAGCAATAGCTTCCACAAGCCAATGAGACAAGCACTGCTTAGATATGGCTTTCCTATTGCAGGCGGGGTGACAAAGAGCTGGTGGCTCTTTCTTAAAGCCTAAAGGCTAATTCATACTTTCCGCGTGTCCGTGAGGGTCCGCTTTGGTCCACGTGACGTAAATGTCATCATCCGCCCATGTCCGAGAGGGTCCGCGCGCAGCCCAAAATTTGTGACCGCGCGGACTGTACGCATAGCAAGCGCGCCGACTGCGCATGCTCCAGATAACAAAATTTAATGGATGCTTGTTTTGAAGAGAGTTGTGCAAGGAGATCCGCTATTACCCACATTTATATTGTCTAGCTGGGCATTCATAAAAATATTCTTTTACCGTTCAAAAATCGTATTTCGTCATAGCAACAAGATAAACCCGACAATAGCCCTAAGATATGCCAATACGGCAGTGAAAACGCTGCTCACTGAATAACGAAATAAACGAGACAAAGTTTTTAAAAATGATACCATGTCATTATACAGTCAATATCTGGGACTAAATATTAAATAAATATACAACCTTCCCATTGGTTTTACGCGTAGAGATGTCCGTTTTGAGACTGAGTGGTCATATATTGTCTTAGACAATCCGTTTGTGAAATACACACGCATTTGTTATGCCTGGGTACGTTCCAAAATAGCTGTGCATAATACCACACCTGTTGTTTACGGCGTTGTCACCCTTTTTAGTACAGTCTGTCTTGATTGACAATTCATTTATTCAGTAGGTGTCGAGTATAAGCTTTCTAACGATGTATAGCATGTCTAATTTTGCTTTTGGAATAGCGTTTTATAGGTCAGCGTAACCGAAAATTTTCTTATCATCGCATTCACTTACACATTCACTCTGAGGTAATGGAACTGGAATAGAGTGTAGATCGGGAAATGTGCATGCGTGGAACGCCAGACCGACGCGGACCCTCAATTGTAGTATGAATGGAACCGTACGCGCGTCCGTGCGACAAGCACAAGTCCGCAGCTGTCCGGGGACGCGGAAAGTATGAAGCAGCCTTTAGTCCTTGTCATATACGTGTGGAGAACGCACACATGAAATAGCATATGCAGCCTGTGCTCCTCTTCAGAGGGTAAAGGTGGTGGGTGAAAAACGGCAAACCCTATCCATATTAGGGGAGAATATTGCACATGAGCGATGCACTGAGAGTGCATGGATGTCACTGACCCGCTTAGCTGTAACTAGTGCAAGCCGCAGTGCCGCCTTCAGAGACTGCTATTTTAAATTTGATTTTTAGGCTCAAATGGACATAGAAACAGAACCTCCAACCCCAGTGATAAATTCCAAGGAGGAATGTGCTTTTTAACAACAGGCAGAGAACGGCAAGCCCTCTTCAGAAACCTGTGAATGAGGGGGTTCTGCCCCATTGCATAGTCTTTAAAACAAACATGACAAGTAATAATAGCTGCAAGGTAGACCTTGATGGTTTCCCTTTATCCATAAGGTTCCGTAAAAAGCACAGCACCTCAGTAACAGCAGTGGTAAGGCACTGACTAATGAGAGGCACACCATCTTTCAAACACCTGCCTGTTACTGTCATAAAGTGAGCTGGTAGAGGGCGCTCTTGTGCTCTGGATGGTAGCGATGACACGAGGGGGAAACTCTAATGCGTTGAGGTTATGCCTCTCACAGGCCAAGCCCATAGAGCTACTTGCTACTTGCTACTTGGGCGGGGGTGGTGTATTTTCCTGTTCGCCAGAGACAGGAAGTCTGTGCTTAGCAGGAGCACGCATGACTGTGCATAGGATCAGTATCAAACTCTGTTCTCTCACTCTGCCTAGAGTGGGAGAGATAAGGGTGAGGGGAGAAACATACAGGAGCACATTGGGCATGGGTGGCCCAGTGCATCCATGCCAAGAGATGCGTTCTTATTTGGTAGCAAGAAAAATATAGGACAATAGCCATTTTTGTGTGAGTCGAAGACATCTACGGCTGCGCGCCCAAATCTCTGCCATAGCATTTCTACAATCTGGGGATGGAGATAGCATTCCCTGTACAGTGGGTTTCTCCTTGACAGTAGATCTGCACCCATGTTCAGAATGCCTGGAACATGGGTCACGCGTAACAACAGAAAGTGACAGCTGCTCCAGGCTAACAGTTTGTTGGCTAAAATGTGGAGCTGGAGGGAGAGCATGCCACTTTGACAATTGCCATATGCTACTGCAGTCATGTTGTGTTGGACTAGCATATGATGTCCACTTAGACTGGGAATAAAATATCTGAGAGCTATCCAAATGGTTAGTAGCTCCAGGTAATTGATGCGAGCTGAGCGCAGTTGGCCACGTCCCATTCACCGCATGTCCCTCCTGAGTGGCCTCCCACCCAGAGGGATGCATCTGTCACAACCTCATGAGAACAATCCAGAGAGGGGTTCTCTGAGTGTAAAAGCCTGTGTTCTCCCAATGATGCAGAGTTGTGTAGCACTCTCATGTCACTGTGAGGCAGTGATCGAGATCATGCATGGAGCTGGGGTTTAGAGATGAAATCCACCTCATAAAGCCCCTCATTCTTAACAGCCTCAGTGGCAAAACCTGCAAGGCAGACACCATCAGCACTTGCAGTCTGAGATATGCATACTCTTGAGCCTGGTTTGAACTGAGAGAGACATACTCTGAGAGATAAGATACGGTGTGCTGATAGGCAAGCTGCATCAACACAGAGTTTAAGTCCAGTCCCAAGGACGTTACATTCTGGGATGGAGATTGATTGCTCTTGGGGAGGTTTACTCTGAAACCAAGAGACCACAGATGTGTCATAACTAGCTGAGTGTCCTGCACAACTCTGACTTGTGGATAATAGCAATGATAAGCTAATCATCTATATCAGTCAGTATTCTGATTCCCATTAGTCTCAATGGAGCCAGACACACCTCTACACAAAGACAAAACACCCATGGAGTCTGGGAAAGGCTGAAGAGTAGAACTGTGTATTCTTAGCAAACACCACAATGGGCAAAGCAGAGAAATTTCATGTGAGGAGGATAGATGCCTACATGGCAAAAGGCATCATTTCAGATGGATTATCGTGAACCAATCATTGTCATGTACTGAACGTGAAGGAGTGCAGTATGTTAACATTTTTCAGTTATATTACCTCAAATGTTTGTTTAGCACCCTGAGATCCAAGATAGGATGTAGACAGCCGTCCTTCTTTGGAACCACATAATGAGAATAAAAGCTGGTGTGGAGGACCTCGGGAGAAAAAGGCCAGGTGAGGCCATTCTGAATAATGGGGTTGGCACTCTACCTAGTGGTGAAACCAGGGGATATTTCATGTGTTGTGAAGGGAATCTTCTTACCCACCTTTCAGGGCGGAAGCCTTTATTAGAAATGGCCTGGTTAATGTTCTGCACACTGAATGTGGGTAACAATACCTGTGTAGCTGGAACAGTGTCTCCCAATGGGCTGAAAATCTCTAGGCGTTGAGAGGGGAGACTGGCTGAGGACACGAGAACTGAAACTGCCCTGGCCATAGCAAACAAAGGGGGGGAACCACTGAGGTGGAAGGGACTGTCCCCCTGACCTGGAACTCTCCTTGTCTTGGTGAGGGGAGAGAGAGGATATGAACATGTGTCCATGGGGCTGGCTGCCCCAGAACATGGACTTAGAGCCCCAGCAGCGGGACCCTGTCAGGCAGGCCGCTTCCATTTGGGGGTGGGTGATGGTTTCTTTGCCACTGCTGTGGCGAAGGCCATGTTGCCCCAAGGCTTGGGAAGGGGCCCTGCTGGCCTGGGGTTTACACTGGGTCTTTGCTCTGCCCTGTCCCGGCTGGGCACGGCAGCTCACAGCTGGGGGATGTGGCACTCCAATTGTTTGGTCTGAAACCAAATCCAGTGCACATCTATATTTGCTTGGGTTTTCTTCCTGAGAATAATAGTGGGGCAAAAGTGACTCTGGCCTTTGAAGACATTCTCTCACAAGGACTAAAAAATTGCAAACTGACAAGGGAAAATAATTTTTCAACAAGGGGTTCCAAAAGCTGATGAAGCAATAAAACATAACACATTTTGCCGCAGTATGATGTGAAAGCTTCCGAGGTGGAAAGTTTTTAAAGTACTTGAAAATGGGAATGTGGCATTAGTTCACTGCACATAACACTAAACGGTACATAGATGTTGTACATAACTTGGTCTGGTCATACAATAAGAGCTACCACAATACAATTAAAATGAAACATGTGCAGCAATATATATGGTCTGTTTCTAAAAAGGCCTAAAAATCTCAAGTTTAAGTTTGAAAAGGGCAACACTTAGAGTTTTCACACTGCGTGGAAAGTTTGCAAAAGGCTATGAACAAACATACAAAGATGAATATGTAACAGTTGCTGAATGGGTCCACATAATTCCTCCAGTATATAGGTTTAAGGATTATGATGGTGAAAACATTCATGGTATGTTTTATGTGGAGGAATTACAGAAGGTTATAATTGGAAAAGACAAAACATTTAAGATAGTAGAGGAGAGGATGAAGGGTAAAAAGCTGGATTTAGTAAAATGGGTTGGATAGCCTGAAACAGTTGGATATCAGCAAGCCAAGTGGTTGACATCTAGGCCTATTTAGTCATAAAAACTGGCAAAAAGCTTACAAGAACCTTGTAACACACCACGACACACCCCTTTTGTTAACAGAAGAGTTGGACACAGGGAGATACGGGACTTCCAGAACTTTATTTAAATGCTTCCTAGAGAGATAGAGCGATTCTTTAAAACAGAAACGAAACAAAACATCTTCGCCCTTCACCTTCACAGGATCCAGGTAAAAACAACAGAGTATCGATTCACCAGTCACATCCACCTGCTGGGAAAAGAGCACACTTTAAATACCCAGATTAATTAGTAATGCACTCCAGGTGTGTGTGCCCACTTAAACAGTGGGCATGGTCCTTTGATATGGAGTGAATTTTGTGCCAATATTATTTACATGTGTTTCACAACTCACACGTGTTTTGTGCACTGCAAAACACAATTCACACGTGTTTTATGCATTGTAAAATTACAAATCCTGTTTTACAAATCTCAAACTATAAATTGCAAAATACAAATCTCAAGCTGTGGACATACAAAACCTGTTTTATGCATCACAAAACTACAAATCCTGTTTTACAAATCTCAAACTGCAAATTGCAAAATACAAATCTCAAGCTGTGGACACACAGAAATACAAATCATTTTGGCACTATTTTTCCATGTAGTAATGGAAAAAATCCGCACGTGTATGCACCAATAACAGTTATGGTGCCTACAGCCAACCAGAGGAAGAGGAGCTCACAACCAATCAGTGAGCAGCAAGGAATAGCCTTTTGCGGCCCATACTTTGAGAGGACGGGAGCTGATGAAGCATCCGGATGCTCATGTGAGTAGCTAACATCTAATTAAAATGTATTCATGCTGAATATAATGATCAAACTTAAACATACTTGATTAGTTGCTTGCATAAAGATAACTTTTTAATGGGTAATTGTTGGCTGAGAATTGTCAGCTCGTCTAGGACCAACTTTATGCTAGCTAACGTTAACTATGATTTGATATGAAAGGCAGACAACCACAAGCTTAACATTAACGTTAACATTACTGCTTATAATCCCTCCCTTATAATTTTACTATTTTCCCAGTTTTTTAAATTATATTATTGGATTGTCTCTTTTATGCACTTCCATAAAGCATCCTTAAAGAACTTTGTAACCTTGTTTTTAACACTGCTATATAAGTAGCATATATAAGCTTATTGTTGTATATACATTTAGCTAAAGTAGTTATTGACATGGCTGGCTTTTAATTGCTTGTAGCTAAAAATAATATGGAGCATGGATATGATTAAACATTAGTGTCTACTTATTTGGAGTTTCTTCACTATAGCAGTATGAATCCAAATTGCATTTGTTTGCAAATATAGTTTAATATTGTCATGAAGATCAATTTTAAACATCTTTGATTAGCTATTTCTGTGGATGGACAATGTATTCTTACTCTGAACACTAGAGATAACTACCCATTACAATCTTTTTCAACATGCTCTAAACAGAATTCCCAGGTGAGAGAAGCAGTCAGAGGACTGGTCTCTGTTATTGCCCACACACTGGAGGAAACCCAGAGACCACCTCCTGCAGCAGGGCCAATTATACCCAGGGAAGCTCTACCAACTGTCCAGGATAGTGCACGCAGGCAGGAAGCTAGTGGTAGTAGATCAGTGCAGGAAGAGATGTCAAGGTTAGGTCAGGTACATTTTAAAATTGGGCAAAACTCATAACTTGTTTCCTAATGACTGCAGTAATAAGTTTTAATGCTGAAGTCACCTTTCCCTAGGTCATTCAGACGGATGTTCAGGAAAGATGGACCAGTCGTGAAAAAAGAAAGGGAAAAAGTAGTATACAATAGAAGGTAGAATTTATTATATATTTAGAATATGTTTGCAAACAAATGCAATTTGGATTCAAACAAATGCAAAATCACTGGTGATTTTTGACTAGGCTAATTTTCATATAACTGTCTGGTAGACCTGCTGTTAACCGAGCAAGTTATCACCCTAGGTCGCAAGTCACTTTTAAACGAATAAAAATTAACACTGTCAGCGGTGATTAACAAATCTACCAAGTATTTCAATAACTGATCTGCAGGCGTGTAAATATGACAATGCAATTTGTAGAGCAAGTTTTCCACCTGGTGCATGAAGACAAAAAATAATGTAGGCCTACATTTAATTTCTAATGATTTTTCTTGTAGATCATTAAAACCAATGGAGAAAAGCCAACATATGCAAAGGGCCCCCAGGACCGATTCTGAGAACCACTGGCTTAAATGGTCTTGTCAGTCTCTTAAATGCTAAAAACATGTTTCTTTCTAAATGCCAGTCTTACAATGATGGTTAATTTCGTTAAATTCTCTGTGTGATTTCACCGTGTGTTGTATGTTATCCAGCAAATAAAATCATAAACCTTAAGACTGTTAATTCGCTTCGTGAAACTGAAAATTCTGCAGTTTATCCCAATATCGGGATTATAGTAGCTTTGTCACATAGGGTTAGTTAGCTAGCTTGCTAGTTAAATGGCTGGTAGCCGAAGTTGCAAACTGTTTTAGCATAGTGGACTACCCAATATAGTAAATAAGCGTTAGCTGATTACGCTTTCTGCCAACTAATTATTTGGTTAAGTAGGCTAAAGGAAATAGTAAAAATGACTTTGCTTTCCGAAAAAACTTCAGAGGAGGATTATTTTATGGTCGATCAGTGCAGCTGTAAATAGCACATGCCATAATGAAATCACTATGAAATGGGATTTTTTACAGTCTCTGAGTATGGGCCACAAAAGGCTATTCCTTGCTGCTCACTGATTGGGTGTGAGCTCCTCTTCCTCTGATTGGTGCATACACATTTGGATTTTTTTCCATTACTACATGGAAAAATAGCGCCAAAATTACTTATATTTTTGTGTGTCCACAGCTTGAGATTTGTATTTTGCAATTTGCTGTTTGAGATTAGTAAAACAGGATTTGTAGTTTTGTGATGCGTAAAACACGTTTTGTATGTCCACAGCTTGAGATTTGTATTTTGCAATTTATAGTTTGAGATTTGTAAAACAGGATTTGTAGTTTTACAATGCGTAAAACACGTGTGAATTGTGTTTTGTGGTGCACAAAACACGTGTGAGTTGTGAAACACGTGTAAATAATATTGGCACTAAATTCACTCCATACTTTGATAGCCCTGAACCTCTCCCACAAACTGAGCCATGCTACAAACCTACAAACACATTTGCTGAACACTCTCCCGAGGAACACTTCTCTTGATATTTACCCCAAAAATAAAATTTCAAGCTACACACCCAAATTCGCCAAACCCCTTGAATTGCATGGGCAGAGTTGCATTAGCAGAGATTCAGTATCCACTCACTTGGGGTTCAAAAACACATGAAGACAACACTTTGTTTTACATTGATTTTCCTTAAATTGTTTAGTCTACTCTTGTCACTGACGTCCCATGTGTTTGTTAATGCACATTACAGAATTTTTTCACACAGAGTGGTCAATGTGTGGAATAGCCTGCCAGGTCATGTAGTAGAGCCAGAAACTGCCTGATATTGTATGGTGTCACTACTTCCAGAGGAGAAACACTCATCACACCTGTTGTGTGTAGGTATTGGACTCTTTCTGCAGAAATAAATCCTATTTCTTATATGATATACCTCGTCGTGCCTGGTTATTCAAAGGAGAGAATTTTCTCTGCCCAACAATACTATCTAGTCAGTAGGTAATCAGAGCACTGGAAACAATTTAGTCAGGAAAATGGCGAGAACTGTTGAGCTAAAAGGCCTTTCTTTATCGTTATGTTATGTTATGTTATGTTATGTTAAGCACTCGATACACAGTTTGTAAAAACAAGAGGAATGTTACAGGGGAAAGCACACAAAGAAGAAGGTTAAGAGCAAAAGTAGATACATTTTTTAAAATGGACTTCATACACAACATGTAGGAGGAATGTATGAAGTCTGAACTGGATCTTTTAGTAGTTCGATACTCACAACCAAGCACTGAGAGGAGCATCTATCTTGACGTGCCACTGTTCTCCACCGTTTCAGACACATGGCCTCTTGAGTTCTTTTTTGCATGTAATGGTGAAGATTACATTGACCTAAACAATAATCTTTTACATCTTCGATGCAAAATCACATGAGCCGATGGCGGCAACCTTGCTCAAGCTGACCAGGTTGGTATCATTAATTATCCTAGAGCAATAATTTTTTCCCAAGTGAATTTTTCACTGGCGGAACGGCTGGTGAGTCAGTCTAGCAATACTTACCCCTACCAAACAGTTATAGAATGTCTGCTGAATTATGGGGAAGTCTAACCAGTTCTCAGCCAGCCTCTTTTACAAAGATACCAGTGGAAATATGGAGGAAGCAAACTCTGGGGGTAACAACACTGGCCTGGCAGTGTCTTATAACAGTGTCTTATATGCAGCAGCGAGCAAAACATTTTAAATGCTCGGACACATACATGCGGATATGTTTTTTCAAGAGAGGCTGCAAATAAATGGTGTCGGTATGAAAATTAAAATAGTGCGGGATAAGGATAAGTTCTGTCTAATGATCGCAGATACCCAGCAATACAGGCTTAAACTGGTATCAGCTTCACTCTTTGGCCCTGCTGACCTCTAATGTAAAATATCCAGTTGACAGAGTTGGTACTTTCTGGTATTAAAGTTTGTAATCAGGAGCATTTTTTTTGTGTCATTATAGGTCTGGGCTGCGTTTCCGAGTTTCGATGTACCTTAACATTCTACAAAGGTTTCTAAGGTATACCTTTCAAAGGGAGCTCGCTTTTTTGCGAGTGTTTCCCAGATTATACCTTAGCAGTTGCCTTAAGGGACAGTTTCAAAGATACGTCGTAAATTGGAGCTGCCCTTCACTGTTTATCAATCAATGCCATGCGAATCGAGTGTCTCATTGTAAAGGCTTATGAATGACGTTTTAATATAACAAGTGTTGTCAATCATTTTACATCAATCTAATATTGCAGAAGAGGAAGCTATGCCTACTAAAGATCATCTGCTAATCTCTTTAAGAGTCAAAACGAGACCTTGTGATAGTTTCAATAAATACATGTATGCTACAAAAGATAAAACAAAGAGCATCAATCGGGACATAGACGCCATAGTCTGGGACTTCTTGGAAGCCCAGGAAAAGGATATAGGCTACATATGGGTGAATTATTTTGTTCTTATTGAAACAAAGGTCTAATGTTAATTTGTTTTTGTCACACAATATATAGGCAACTGTAGCAGCATATCCACTGATTCCCGCTGACTTTTCTCTGCAGTGCAAACATGATCGTAGATGAAAGGCAAAAGCACGTCTGTGGAAATTGATCATGATTAATTCTATATCGGGTATGCCTTTTGAATAGGCCTACCTGTTAAAGTGATATGTTCATCCACCTTGATTTGCTGATGGATAGTCTTAAGTTTAACCAATCATTATTGCGTTGTTTACTGAAAATCGTAAAACAGCATGGTAAGAAAGAAATGTTCTGTAACGTTGATATTTACCCAGTGCTATTTTGTTTTATATAGGAGGTGTGAGCTAAAGGAAAGGGATGTAAATCATTTGTCGTGTTTGTTCATTATGAGCCACCGTACCTGTATGTGTGTTTATGGCTAGGCCAATCAACGTGCTTTAGTTCAGTCTAGTTCGGTCATGCAAGCATACTCAATGTCGGCTTTGATCACACAGATTTTATTTTCTTAATAAACCGGCGGTTTGTTCTAAGTCAGTGTGATCTCACACACAAACAAACTAATTTCTACAGGGTATGCAGTCAGAAAAGCCATATCCTCAGTAAGCTCCACTACGTAAAAATAATATACACTTATTTTTTTTTACAAATTGGATTAGTATTAGGCTATGGATAGGTCCTATACTTTATTACCATCATGATGGTAATAAACAGGTGAATAGACAGGTGAAACGACAACATTCTCATGATGAGCTATGCACAGAAACGTTGTTTGGATAATTCATTTTCATTAAGTTAATATTAAACTATCTATGTCATTTGTGCATGCAGATGTAGGCTACTAGATGTGCACTGTAGTACAACTGTTGATTTGAAAAGCAAAATGTTGGCCTAATAAGGCTAAAACTGTGACAGGATGAGCGAAGCGCATTGCTAAGGGACAGCTACGAGTGCCTCAGACCACCCTTCTAAAGGTATACCTTTCAGAAGGTATACCTTAGCTAAGGAGGCGCTGGGAAACAGCTCGACAACTAAAGGAAGACCTTAAGGTATACATTGTGATGCACGTAGTGCTAAGGAGGCTCTGGGAAACGCAGCCCTGGTCGATAATGATGCCAGGTGTTTACAACAAGAACCTGTTTAATTTCCAACCCTATAATGCAGAGTTCATCTATGTACGTCAACAACCAACAGTTACCAGCCAAGCCGTTTCAACCACATTATGCCAACAGTAGCGCTGTTCGAGAGTACTTTAGTCTAGTCCTTGGTAAATGGTAAATGGACTGCATTTATATAGCGCTTTTATCCAAAGCGCTTTACAATTGATGCCTCTCATTCGCCAGAGCAGTTGGGGGTTAGGTGTCTTGCTCAAGGACACTTCAACACGCTCAGGGCGGGGTTTGAACTGGCAACCCTCCGACTGCCAGACAATCGGTCTTACCTCCTGAGCTAAGTCCTTGCTGCAGGTAGACATTTGAAGGACCAGCCCTTGTTTATAAATAGTCAAGAATACACTTTATGCTTTCAATCTAGCCCATGATGAAGGTTGCAGTCAGCATTTCTGATTCTGATCAAGATAGGAAACATGAGACTGGAGATAATATTCAGAAACCCTCTACCTAAAACTGTAAATTTGATAGTTTACACATATTTTGACAATATCACTGAAGTGAATGAGAGGAGGAATGTGCTGTATAATTACTATTAAACACCAGAGAACTAAAAGTGGTTTTGAGTAACAACCCATTAACGGGAAAATACTTTAACAGGGTTGTGGCCTGTGATGAGCTACTGGATAATAAACTACATCATTTCCCAGCTTTGTACATTGTCAATATACACCCCTGAAATAAATCTGGAGAGCACTGGCTAGCTCTGTGTATGTGTGCAGATAAAACGGGTGAATTTTTCCATGGAAACCCTCCATGATTATTTCCCAGACAGTATGAATATTTTTCTGCAAAACAATTACACTCAAATCGTTTACAGCACAGTACAAGACCCACTCAACATGACATGTGGCCAGCACTGTTTATTTTACCTACACCACAGGCCCGAAAGGGTCCTGTTTAGCTGAATTATATTGAATTGTATTCATATATAAAATTTAATTATGCAATGGTTTTTTGAAATATGTTAAGAAAATATACTTGGATAAATGTGTTAAAATATGTAGACCTGTGTACAGACTGCCTGCTGTGGTGAAATGTTTAAGATCTGATACAGATGTTGAAAAAATAAATAACAAATCACAGATTGATTGTCACTTCATGCACATTTTATTGTTAAAAAAACATGATAAACTTTACATTTGTGCTTTTTATCATTTATACATTAAAAGCATCAAAAATACATTTGCCGAGCTAAAACATTAACTTGCATTTTATCTGGGATTTTTTAACAGAACAATGTAGGTAGCGTTACAATTTGTATGGCTCTTTTCACCCTGAATTAAAAGGTTATTTTCTAAATATATAATACTTAATTTTCTATGTTGTGTATACTTGGCAAAAGCTTTTTCGATCTCTGTGCTCTCGCTGGCTGTTTCCATCAGGCCGTCAATGATGATCAAATTGGATTTAAAGTTTTGAAATCAGGGATCAGGACCCTGAGAGAATGTGTGGTTGCTGAGAGAGAATCTTCTCTTTTTCCTAACAATTTGCTGCATGGTTATGGCAAATTCTCGAGCTGGACCATTTTTATTCTGTACATAGTGCCGTACCAAATCTGTGACGAATGAAAGCTTAACAACTTGCGTGTTACTATGATGTAGGGTCATACCTTTTGCTTTCATGCATGTTTTATCAAACAATGTCTTGTGTGCATAAGTTTTAGGGCCTCCCGACACAAATTCAACAATGTGATCACCTTGTTCCAGCTCACTTGTCAACTCACACAAAAAGTCCCCAAGAGGAGGTATCCAGTCACCTGGCTGACTCACAAAAATGACTGAATTTGTATCATGATACATAAACCTCACAGGCAGTTTCTCCATGACAGCATAAAGCTCGAGCTGGGCATTTGAAATTGTGAATGCCACTATGAACACTGTAGGACAACTAAAACAAGCAAAACTTTTTTCTGTTCTCCTCTCTTTTTCTCTCTCTCTGAGGACATAAAACACCATATCCCTTTGTAAACTCCCAAACGAGCCTGTATCTGTTAATTCTAACATTCCGACCTTATCTACTACTTCTCCTCTGGATCTCCAGATCTCTCATGCCAGACGCCCGTAATGTGGAAAAGAAGTGTACTTAAGTTCACAGCCATCACCACTATGATGGATTATATTGTTAACAGAAGTAGTACATGTAGAACTAACAACGGCCAGATCCTGGTCAAAGTTTTAACAACCTGTAGAAGTCTGCATATAATGTAAACACAGCTGTAGAAGTCTTCACATAATGTAAGCACAGCTTCCTGTCTGCAAACTAGGCCTTTCATACAGACCATGTTTTGAATGATAGAATCCAGCAGGAGTTAGATAAGGTGAATACATGTCTTGTTCCAAGAAGGGGAGGAGAACTCAAATAGGAGAAGTGTACGGTTATTTTTTATTAAAGAAAGGAAGGGGGCTTGGAAATAATAGTGTTTGAAAGGTGAGAAATAACGGTGTAAAGGAAAGAACCTAGAGAATCGAAATGAGCAGGTAGGAAGTACCAAGTTTAAGCTCCACAACAGGAGGGGCTAACAAAAGTGGATAAAAGAAAGTGTTTAGCCCCAGGGGAATTCAGAGTGTTTTGGGGAATGATTGGATTGTCTTCTCTTTGCGTTGTGAGCGACTGTGGAAGAGAGTGATTATTATTTGTATTGGTCTGCAGATCAGCCCGGGTTCTTGTATGTAATTTTCAATTCACCTACAATAAATCCAGTTGCATCAGACTCTGCGGATTGTGTATAATTTTGAAGAAGCATTCAACAGTGTGAGGAGAGCGACCCCAGCACTTCTGGCCCAGGCCAGGGCCTGTTTTTCCCCCACATTGAATTGGCGAGCCAGCCAGGAGAGGTTCGGGGAAGCCGAACGTCTGGACGGAACTGCTGACTCTTGGATTCAACAGTGGCCACAAAGCAGTAAGGTAAGCAGAGTCTTTTATAAGTCTGCGCGCGTTAGTTGAATCTAAGAGCAGTGTGTATCCGCCCAGGCCGAGGCAAAAACGAAGCCTCTCCTCCAAAGAACCTAAAACTACAGTAAAAGGCTATGGTAAGAGAAAGGAGTCTGATGTGATGTTATGCCTGAAATAAATGTTATGTGTTTGTAGTAAATGTTGCATGTTTGAAATGACTACTATGTGTATGAATGAAAAGAGTGAAGTGCGAATGTGAGAGATATGTTGAGAGATGTGAGAGAGTGTGTGCTTAGGATCCTGATAGCGTGTTGGCTCATTGTCTGCGCTGTGTTTGCTTGGAGGTTTGGTGCATTTGGTGTTGACGCAGCTCAGGAAGTGACAGTTCTGTGGATACCGCTCCACTTGTCTTGAGGGAGTGTATCAGGGGGAGGTAGAACTGACAGCATACTAGGGGCACTCATATTCGTGGAGGCCGTTTGGGGCGGGCGTCTGGATCGTCTGCTAAGGGGCCTAAGGGACAGATGTTAAGATTAGTTGCTAAGGGGCCTTCGGGACGGTGACACTGATTAAGAAAATTGCTAAGTGGTCTACGGGACGGCAATTAGAATAGTTGCTAAGGAGCCTACGGGACGGCAACAAGAATAGTCACTAAGGAGCCTACGGGACGGTGACACTCGCCAGAAGCGTGTGGATGTGCCAGCAATGGTGTGAATGAAGAGTGTGCTGGGTGAATTGCATGGGCTGTCTTATGTGTTGATTCATGTGTTGTCTGGTGTATAAAATCGGCCGAGTAAGTGGACATGTACAAACTGTATCAATTTGAATGGTAAACCAGTTGATTAATTACACTGTAGATAAGGAATGCGTGATAATGGTATTGGTGTGAAGGTTTGAAGTTCAGGAACACAACGGCTGTTTCTTACAAGGGAAAATAGGCCATATTACTAAAGGTTTCACGTCATTGGGTACATGTGTTAGAATACAGACAAAATTGTTTAACCACGCTAGCATAGTGAAATAAACGTAAGGTAGTGGAATGTATAATCTTTTTTGGAGGCTGGGGTGCGGCCTTGAGGTCGGCCTGATGGGCCTTATCACCCTCACCATTGTTCTGCCAGTTCTGCTCTTATAATCATCCACGACGTGCTTATACTCATGCTTCAAAAGTAGTTGGGAAATGTATGAGATTTTTGTGTTTGCTTGAGTGCTTTTTTACTTATGCTACAAAACTCGTGAAGCATATGATCAAACCCACCCTAGTCAGTACCGGTCTGATATTGTATAATTTGATGTGACATAGTGTGGAAAAGGTGCAGTTTACTTAACCCTCTGGGGTCGAGAGCTCCGCCAGTGGAGCTCGACAAAATGAAATTAACTTTTGTTTCTATTTGAATGATTAACTTCACGTGCTGTTATCATACAGACGCAACAAAAACATTGACAGAAACCTTAGAATCGCGACTTTCCAATGCACCCATTGGCAAATAATATGAATTATTTTAAAAGTTTTTAATTTGATTAATTAGACCATGTATGCTTCGTTAAACTTTACTCATTACTATGTGAATTTCGCTCATCAGGAAGTTCGCCCAAATCGCATTCACATGTTAACAACATTATAATTACTCTCCATAGAAGGAGACTAAAGGAGGGGCGATGCGAGATCCATGTGAGAAATGCCAAGTCTGCGAAAGCGGGATAGGATGTCAAAGTGTCGCCTAATTCACTTCTTTTGAGGTAAACATTTCGTTTAATTTTGGAAAATGGTCTGTCCGGAAGCCGACACTGATGAAGAGCGGTGTCATTTCGAACAGCGAACTGATCCAGCTGAGGATCAACTTCATGCGTAAGTATATTTCTTATGATCATATTGGTAAATATGTCTACTGTATTGTGTTTGTAGGAATATCCAGCAATATGCGCGTTTGTAAATTCACACACTACGAACGATTCAAACTATTGCATCTCAAAATTATAGGCTAGGCTCTCTGCGTCTGGTTGTGTTAGAAGTATCAGGAAGACTGTATGTTTTTCGATCATATTGGTAATAAATAGCACGTGGCGTGGCTAGAATTCTAAAACTGATGTCCTCGCACAATCGATATTAGCATACTGTAAGTAAATTCGGGAAATAGGAATATAATAACCACTTAGCTAAACAGACCTAGCCTACTTCAGATTGAGGCATTGTTATTGATGAGTTGCGTGTAGTTGAGCTGGAATATCAATGTTTATTTAGTTTAGCTAATGTTGTTTCGTTGATAGCTTGCATTATTTGTAAATGTGTGCTGTATTACATTCATGTGTGTTTGTAGGAATATTCACTCATATGCATGCTTGTAAATTGCCACACTACGAACGATTCTAACCATTGCTTCTCAAAATTATAGGCTACCTCTCTGCGTCTGGTTGTGTTTGTTTGGTTCTTTGTTTTTATATGATGTAACCATGTCACATTTCCTATGTTTTGTTTTCATTAGTTAGTGGTTTGCCCCTTTTTTGTAAAACACATTTAATTTTCACCTGTTGAAGGAAATGTGCTATATAAATAAAGTTTGATTTGATGTCACATTTCCTAACAATTTTGTTTTTATCATATTTACAGAGATGCTGATCAGGAAACACGGCCTAGTTCACCACTAGCTAAGAGGCCACGCAAGCGTTGCAAGAGTACACCAGTCTCATCTCATCTTCCATGCGTATAGTCTGCTTCAATAAATGTTCTGAAAATCAAAAGATGTCTTTGTTTCTTCTAAATGGCTCACTGAGTCTTTGTCTTAGTGGTGGGGAGGCATGCGGCCAGGTGTGAATAGCCTACTTAGCTGGCAGGTCGTCCTACCCAATGCATATTCATTACAGAAAGGCCATTTGCCCTCCCATTCTCACCTGGTGTTGAAAAATAGTACTAACTACTACTAACTAACTTTTAGCAATTTATTTTTTATTTCTCATTGGATTTGCTAAAATATTTTGTCATCCTTTGATACCCAAGACCTTGATGAACACATTTCAGTGACCAAAAGTCTTAGTCACAATTGTTTAGTGTGTTTTATTACAACATTCCTGTGCATGTTCAAAACTACTGTTTACAGTTTGTGTGTTTTTAGAGCAGTTTACAATCCACACATGATTATGACCTACTTACTGCTGCCATATTATTGTAGCTGAGTTTGTGCTGAAAACAAAGATATGAAACACTTTGGAATCACTGTATATAAAGTTGATGAAATTTACACAAATGTCAGAGCATCGCACAATCACCAGTGTGCCTCATTTTACCCTTAGACCCCAGAGGGTTAATTCTTCCTATCTCATGATCCTGTAAATCTTAAGTAATGGATAGAGCAAAGCGCTGTGGCCACAAAGGATCAAAATTGATCATACCCAAAATCGCTAGCCGAGTACAGACCATGCTAATTCACTTATTGTCCGAAAGAGCCGACAGAGTACTTTTCGAAAAACATTTCATGTGCTTGGATTTTAGTGATGATTCTGACTCCAGCAACTAAGGCTTTTTTACTGAAAAGTGGGTTTATGAAACGCGTAGATTAGACCAACTTTTCATATTTAACATGAGCAAGGAACAGTGGGATGCTATACGTAGTGAGAACTTACACAGGATTGTGCTCGTGGACGCGTCAGACACGGTGTTATAAAAATCATCAGCTCAAAAGGTCGATGTAATTTGCCTCTTTATTTGCATGTAAAAGTTAATGGGGGATATAGAAACTCAAGGGATCAGAATGCATTTTTGGCAACAGTACCCGGACGAACTGGATCCCTCCAGGCTGGAGGGAGAAGAGTTACAAGAGGGAGAGAGTGTGCAGAAGTTCCTACACACTTTCCAACACAGATGGAGAGAGGAAACAGGAAGTTCCTGGAATGCAAACGCCACCACTCAGAACCTGTTCAAGTTTATGGTCAAGAAGAGCCTGCCGAAGCCAGTGCAGAAACGCCTAGATGAGGTAGTAGGGTTGATGAAGATGGAGTGGCCGATGTTCTCCGAACATATAGTACATCATGTAGAGCAGCACCGGAAGGAGAAGAAAGACGCAGATGAGCAGAGCAAGCAACTGACCAGCAAACTCACACAACTGCAGCTGGGGGAATTCACCAAACTCAAGAAAGACAGAGGCAAAACACAGGCTTCGGTGGTAGTAGCTGAATAATCTGCACAAAATCCAAATGTTGTGGCACCGGTGGTGACATCAATACCGCAGATGGAGAACTCCCAATTTCACATGTTAACTCCAACTCAACCGACCATAGCGACAGCAGCCGTCCCAGCCCCACAAATGCCACCCATACAAATACACGTTAACCAATCCGGAAGTGGTTACCGACCTCCAATGGGAAGAGGCCAGACGAGAGGAAGAGGGGGTGGAACACTCCAACGAAGCGGATGAAGAGGCGTACCCAGACAGCCACCAAACTACTCTAACCAAGGATCGCAGTCGCCGCAGGGTCAACCCAGGGATGAATTGTGTTGGGGCTGCAATCAAGTTGGACACCGCAGGAAGAACTGCCCAACTAACCCATGGGAAGGGCCAGCACAACCCAACCCATGGATAGGACCAGCAGCAAATTGGCAAAGCTAGGGGTGCCCAGAGAAGCCAGAGGGGGAAATGATGTTACCAATAGTCTCCACACAACCACAAGAAGAACCCACTATACTCGTAAATATTAACCAAAGAGAACACCAGTTTATGGTAGACACTGGCGCAACGTACTCATGCATTAGAAGACCGGCTCTGGCCTCCCCCTCTCTAGTTCATCTATCAAAACTATTGGCTTCTCCGGGAAACCACAGATAATTCCACTCACACAGCCTGTCCCAATGCAAATTGTTGACAGAACCATAGTTGCACCCGTTATATTCAGCCCAGACTCCAGTTAACCTACTAGGGAGAGACATTTTGTGTCCGCTGAAAGCCAAGATTATGTGTACACAGGATGGAATTTATGTAGACAGATATGCCTGCAAAATACAATGATGGTGTTATCTCAACAAAGTGGATGCGTGCAACCTATTGTGTACTGGCTACGTTTGCCTCAGGAATCAATGTTACAACAGCAATGGAGACAGTGGGAACCGTGGGCACGAGCCAGCTAGGAAAAGCTACCGAACCTCAACTTGCATTGCACTGCACCCTCATGTACGACGATCAGCAAACTCACAAAGACTACGGAGAATGCTGGGATGACCTTATCAACAGGCGTCCATATCCAATTGTGAGTGAGGACATTTACATTGGACCACAAGGAGCAGCGGCCGCAGTAACGTTACCACCGTCACTACGCCAATGGTTTCAGGTTCAGGGATGCACCCCACATGTGACATTGATGATAGCAGAAGGCCATGAATCGCATGAATTAGGACCAATGGTTAAAACAGCTCTACAGGTGCAAGAATGGACACCAACAATGAACAAATACTTGCATGTCTCTCCAGACAAACAGTACATTAGGATCTCGATGAAAGCATATGATGAGGGACAGGTGGAAAGGGTTCTGTTAGAAGACAAATTTCCGACACAGATGCCCATCATGCCGGAATACAAAACATTGCTGCAAAAAGTGCCGGAGAATCTATGGTCAAAACACAAGACAGATGTAGGCTATGTTAGGTAAGTGCAGCCAGTGCGTATCGCATTAAGGCACAGGCTCACCCTGCCATACCAAAGACAGTATTCCCTTAGGCAGCAAGCAATAGCCGGAATAAAGCCCACAATTGATAGCCTGTTACAAGCCGGAGTATTGGTAAGGACTAAGAGCCCGTGCAACACTCCAATTATTCCAATAAAAAAAAACACATTCAAATGATTACCATTTGGTGCATGATTCAAGAGTCATTAATTCTATAGTGGCAGCAGAGGTACCTGTAATTCCAGACCCACACACATTGTTGTTCAACATACCACCAGACACACAATGGTACACAGTGATTGACCTTTGTTCTGCCTTTTTCAGTGTACCATTACATCCAGAGTCGCAGCATCTGTTTGCATTTACACATCAAGGCCAGCAATACACGTATACCAGAATGCCACAAGGATATTGTGAAAGCCCCTCAGTGTTTAATAGAGTGTTAGCACAAGACCTGCAGCATTTGAACATACCAAGCACCCTGATCCAGTATGTGGATGATTTATTAATCTGCAGTTACACCAAAGAACAATGTGAGAAAGATTCAATTGCCGTGCTAACAGCGCTGGCAACAGGAGGCCATAAAGTCAGCAAAGATAAGCTACAATTTTGCCAGCAAACGGTTGAATACATGAGCAGACATTTGAGTGGTGATAAGAGACACATTGCCTCATCACACATTGAAGCTATAGCAAAGGCGCCCAAGCCACAAACAGTTGGACAGATGCTTTCCTTGTAGAGCAAGGATTGCCACCGTGTTATCAGGGACTAGCTGCAGCTGCCTTCGCCTATCAGAAAGCATCCACCCTGACAATGGGACACCCGGTAGTGTTGTACACATCCCATCAACTGCACACGTTGTTGACTAGCTTGCGCTTTGTTCTAACCAAAGCTAGGAAAACTGGGTATGAAACAATCCTGTCTGCACCAGATATTATTATTCAGCGATGTACAACCGTTAATCCGGCGACTAGAATGGTCCTACTCCTCATGACTGTGTACAGACACAGATACAGATACTGACTCAGCCTACGCTTATGGTGTTTGTCATGTTTACGGTACCATCTGGAAACAGAGAGGTTTTCACAGGGCAGATGGCCCACCTATTACGCATGGAGAAGCAATTTAAGACCGGCTGGAAGCCATGAAGCTTCCCACAACATTGGCCATCATGAAGTGCCCAGCACATCAGAAAGTAAACACCCTAGTTGCTAAGGGAAACATCCTAGTAGATGAAGTGGCACACCGTGCAGCAATAGGGCCAACTCACAGGGGAGCGCTGATAGCAGAAGATCCTGCTCCCACAGGGGACTTGCACTCCTTCATTCAGGCTCAAAAGGAAGCAAGTATATATGAAGTCACTATTTGGCTAAAAAGGGGGCAGTGAAAACACAGGACAGCCCACACAAAGGGCTATGGAGAAGGCCAGGAGGACATTTTGTGGCTCCTGTGTCAGTAATCCGTACCCTCATTAAGGATGCGCATGGTTAGGACCATTGCGCAAGGGGGAAAGTGATCAAGCGTATTCAGAATGCTTAGTGGTCGCCTTATTTGGCAGCAATGGTGGATCAGGTGCTCAATAACTGTGAAGTTTGTGTGGCATACAATAATAGAAAAGCATTTTCAGCACCAAATGGGCATATTCCACCACCTGATGGGCCATTTAGACATTTAATGATAGACTACGTGGACATGATCGAATGGTTCCAAAACAAAAGGTAAATGCTAGTGGTGGTGGACAGATTTAGTAGATGGGTAGAGGCAACACCCACAAGTAGTCCAGATGCTAAATCAGTGGCAAAATGTTTGTGCAAAGAAGTGTTTCCTAGATTTGGGATCCCAGATAGGATTAGTTCAGACAATGGACCACATTTTGTAGCTAAAATGATAAAAGTCATAATGAAAATGCTGGGAGTCAGGCAAAGATTCGGGTGTGTGTATCACCCACAATCGCAAGGAATAGTGGAAAGAGCGAACGGCAGTTTGAAAGCAAAAATAGCCAAGATATGCGCAGATAGTGCAATCAATTAGGTGGATGCACTACCACTGGCACTAATGAGCATGAGAATGCAAACTAACAGAAACACGCATCTAACCCCGCATGAAATGCTAACAGGTAGACCTATGCCATACCTTTGAGGTCCATACAATGGGACTGCACTGGATCAGCTTGAAAGAGAGTTGTCGAGCTATGTGCGGCATCTAACCGTAATACACAAGACCATTTTCCAACAGGTAAAGGGTGCCACCGAAGGAAGAACAAGTGACATCTCTGAGGACCTGAGCAGAATACGCCCAGGAGACTGGGTGTATATCAGAACGTTCAAAAGAAAGTGAAACGAACCCAGGCGCGAAGGACCGTTCAAAGTGGTCTAGGCAACTCCTACTGCACTTAAGGTTGAAGGTAAAACTGTGTGGTTCCACCACAATCATTGCTGTAGGGCAAGGGGCCAGAGCGTTCACTGGACGAGGTAAGGGGAGACTTGCGGGAGATAAAGGAAGGATTAGATGGGGAACCAGGACCCTCTAAGAGAAGGCAGGGTGAGGAAGGTGCACCTTCAGAGAGTAGGGAACCTTCAGAAAGTGGAGAGAATGAGGGAACAGGGGAGACGTAGAGGGAGGCAAGGGCGGGTGAAAGGAGTATGGAGTGTAGTGACGGGAATACTGTTACTGTGGATGGAGATATGTCAGGCGATGCCCACCCTACCAACCGGGTGGGGAATCAGGCGAAAACCAACAGAGGAGGTGCTTGATGATGAGCAAACCCGCCGCATGCTAACCGAGGACCCACAACTCACCTTACACACCAAGACCCATAATATGTTTTACCGGTGGTTGGAATATTCTGCGAGACAGGTGACCTAAGACACATGCATAACATGCTACCACACCGGCATGAAAAAGAAATCCCAGCTGAGACCACTGCAGACCACCAGTTGCAGACTGGGAAGGGATATGTGCCCCAGTTGTTTGGACTGGACGAGCCATTGGACTGAATCCACGCCAACACTCGGAGCGGATGAAGCGTTCCTGGAAGGAGGATAAAGGAGCGTGGGTAAGCTACTCAGAATGTGAGGTAAGGAGTGACATGGCCGGACGGTGGAAAAGAGAGGTGGGTGAGTGGAACGAAGAAAGCGAGGTGAGTGTGAACTGGGCCGGAATTCCTGTAAATATACCCAGACAACACAGAGTAATGGGATTAGACTCTTCTGACAACCTTATAGAGTTTCTACCTTAGGTACAAATAAAAAGAAATGTTGAGTGGATTAATTACCTGTGGTACAATCAGCAGAGATTCATTAATCACATTGTGGCAGCACTGCAAGGTATAAAAAAACAATTACATGCCACCTTGCTCGTGACAATACAGAACAGGCTAATTCTTGACACAATGTTAGCCGAGGAGCAGGGGGTACGTGAACGTGTTGGGGACGAATGTTGTACAGTCATTCCAATGCACACAGGAAAAGGGGGCAACATAACAGCATTAGAGGCACTGAAGAATCTAAGGGATGAACTACATATACAACTAAACTAAAAATACAAAGGGAGAATCCCAGGAGTGGTCATGGTGGGACTGGTTCAACATGTCAACATGGAAAACGGCTCTGGTAAAAATAGGGGTGATCATAGGGATAGTATTGTTGATGTTGCTATTGGTCACATGTTGTGTGGTCCCATTGCTCCAATCCATGGTCAAAAGAATGATACTGTGGCTGAACAATTCCTGTTGGTTGCTGATCCTGAACTAGACACCACCATCTCAGATGCAGACCCTATATACGAGGACATGATGTCACAAAAAGGAAAGGAACCATTGCATGAGATTCAATACAGTGCAAGGGGGGGGGATGATATGTTGTATCTGTCATCCAAACAGGACCTAACGAATATCACGACCAATATGGAAACCTGGTGAACGCTAAAGGCGGCCCACTTGACTGCCCGTTTGGAAACCCCCTGTGCGAATGGGGGGTGAGAGCAGGTGCCGGTTGGGAGTGTTGGGATTACCATCCACAAGCCGCCCGCCAGGCAAAGGATCCTCAGTTTTGCGACACTTACGGCAAGTGTATCTAGGGAATAGATTTCGAGGACGATGGAGACTGCCAGCTTAGTGAGGAAAAGAGCGACCCGAATCACTGTGCATCGAATGTACTAGCAACCTTTCCACAGTGATGACCCTCTCTACGGTACGTAAAGCACCCGGGTTGAAGAAACATGCTCCAACTACACAACTCACGAGATGACACACAGGATCGTTAACAGCAAGAGTATCTGAGTGATGTGCTAGTAACCTCTCCTCAGTATACAAAGAGCCAGGCTGCGACTCAATAAGTAAATAAGTAAAAGTAGAAGCTACAATCAAGAAACCAACATAACTAAGTATAATTAACTGATTGATTAAACAAATAACTAACCAGAATTATGATGTTAGAACTCCATTTAACCATCTCATGCAGCCAGGGGTTAACATGGGGGTGGACGCGGGTGGACGGCGTCCACTCACCTTTGGTAAATAAATAAATAATTTTGACGGCAGTTTTACAAATAATTATGACAATCCAGTCCATTTTTCGTATGCTCCAGTCTATGTGTTCCCTCTAGCCAGTTACTCACTCAACTAATCAAAAATCCGAAGAAAAAAAACTCAGGAGGAACAGTTTATATGGACAGGCACAGAAAGAAAAATATCGTTGATTGTCTTGATTGTTTCTGCCCTGCTTTCTGGCTGCCCTAATAACTCGTTAAAGAGTTTCCAGCTTGTGCAGAATGCAGCTGCTCGTATCCTGAGCAGAACTAAGAAGTATGAGCACATTACACCAGTACTAGCGTCGCTTCACTGGCTACCCATTAAGTATAGGATAGACTTCAAGGTTTTGCTCCTGACTTTTAAAGCTCTGCATGGACGTGCACCTGTGTACATATCGAACCTGCTCCTACCTTATAAGCCCACAAGGTCACTCCGATCTCAAGACGCAGGCTACTTGGTAGTCCCAAAAATTTCCAAGAACCTAAAAGGCGGTAGGGCTTTCTCCTACAGGGCCCCACTACTGTGGAACCAGCTTCCAATATTTATAAAGGAGTCAGACACAGTCTCAATATTTAAATCTAGATTAAAAACGCACCTCTATGCTCAAGCTTACAATCAGTTATAGTCTGGAGACAGGGTGCGAGAAGCCTGTAGTCATAGAGCTTTCTAGGTGGCAATCCTTTCCTTACTGTCACCTGTCAATCAGCTGTGACCCGACTTTACATGGGCTGGCTCTTGATAGGCGGGTATGGTTGTCTACCACTCATGACTGCATGGGCTCTCCATCCCTGTCCTAGTAGATATGCAGCCATATTCTACTCCTGGCGGGGTCCCACAATACATACCACTGGCACTTACTCACTGTCTGCTATATTGCAAATTCCTTAACTGCTGTTTCCACCTCTTCCACTGCCGGGCCCCCACCTCGTGCGTCTGGTCTCCCACCTCTGGTCCACCCTCCTTCGTCATTGCCTCCACCCTGCCCACATCTGCCGCCACCTGCTGTTCCCCATCACCGCCACCCGGCCCCACCCATCATCTGAGCCATATCACTTATCATATCTTCTGCATAAACTGGCTGACATGCTGGTCACCAGTCGGCACCCTGAGCCGACCAGAGGAGGATGGGTTTCCCCCTTGAGCCTGGTTCCTTCCAAGGTTTCTCCCCATCTGCCACAGGGAGTTTTTCCTTGCCACTGTTGCCTTAGGCTTGCTCCTGTGGGGGTTTAGGCTAGGGCTGTCTGTAAAGCGTATTGTGACAACTGTTGTAAAATACGCTATATAAATAAAATTTGATTGATTGATTGATTGATTGTTTGGAAGCGGACGCAGTAGGTAATTTCATTAACATGTAATTTCATCTATGCAACATATAAAAGAGAGATAATAAACAGCCCCCACGAACGTCGGCTATTATTAATGGCAACTTTGATTGCTTGAGCAATATCATCAGGTTGCTGGTCAGCAGCTAAGCTAGGATTGAATATTTCCTACATACATAACGTTTTATTCAGCGGCGACTGGTGACTGGTGAGCTGAAAATTGGTGGGGCGCAAAACTTGCCTTTAAACTAATCATTGATCTCAACCTGTTTTCATTAGTAATTTTCCTTTATTATCAAGCGGGCCAACGATCGGACTAATCAAATGGCAATAGCCTAACACACAGCGCCTTCATACCGTGTTAGGGGGATTAAATCATTAATTCAATTTATCCGTTAAAATCCGTTTTAATCACCAAGTACTCTACACTTAACAAACAAGATCAGTTTGTTATCTACTGTGTTAGCTTTCAGAATAACCAGCAAAAACAAAACCTACACTTCAATATTGTTTACAATCTACGCATTGCAGATATTTTCTATGAATATGAGTGCGGAGAAAGAAGTGCATGTATTCGCAAATAAAGTTGATTAAAATGTGCACAATTTCGTAATGCAAATAGCCTAGGCTATTTGGGGAGAGCTGGCTATGATAATATTGAGTGGCCTATTTTGTGGATTAATTGTATTGATACTCATTGCTTAGTGATTAAAACACATTTTTCTAAATCAAATTTATCATTTAATCTCCCTAACACAATGCGAAGAAGCTGTGTGTCTCTTTCCAATTGATTAGTCAGATGTTTGCATGCTTGTTAATCACTGAAAATTAATTAAAACAGTTTGAGATCAATGCTTAGTTTAAAGAAAGGTTTTGAACCCCACCAATTTTCAGCTCACCAGTCGCTGCTGGTTTTATTTTGTCTCAATTCGACAGTTTAAGAATTTTAAGAAACATTGTTTTCCTTAATTACAATTATGTGCACAATACATTAAAGATACAAGTATTTTGAGCTGAGCCATTCATTGGTTTGTACCTTTTTTCACACACCTCCTACTGGATCTCGGTCCACCCACCTCCCAAATCCCAATTTAACCTCTGCATGTAACTGTATAATCTTGTTACATTACATTACAGGCATTTGGCAGACGCTCTTATCCAGAGCGATGTACAACAAAGTGTATAACCATAACCAGGAACAAGTATGACAAAACCCCTAGAGAGAAGTACCGGTCCAAGTGCAGGGAACAACCACATAGTTCAACTTGGTCCCTGAAGGTTAAACTGATTAACACTAAACAACGAGAACGGCAACAACGCAGTCTATGGAAAAAATACAAGCAGTAGTTAAGACAGGTGCATTAACTAAGTCACCTACGAAACAGCTGTTAGTTACAACCCTAAGCTTACAGTCATTTACAGGGGGGTAGGGAGGGATGGGGAGAGGTGCAGCCTGAAGAGGTGAGTCTTCAGTCGTCGTTTGAAATGGGTCAGTGTCTCAGCTGTTCTGACCTCCACAGGGAGGTCATTCCACCATCGTGGGGCCAGAACAGACAGGAGACGTGTTCTGGAAGTGCAGGTGCGAAGAGGGGGAGGTGCTAGGCGTCCTGAGGTAGCAGAACGGAGGAATCTTGTGCACCTGTAACCCGTGGCTGATCTTATTACGGATGTACTCAGGCATAAGCACGCAATATGTATACAAGAAAATGTATTTGAAAGGAGAATCAGACCACACTTAATCTCGTTGTGCAATAATGACCACGCTTTGCCCTGCTGATGTTGTCTAGGTAGCCCGGGCAACGCAGAAAGACTTCTATCCGCCAACGCCATCAGCAGTACCTGTGTGGAAGGGGGGCCACACAACGCATGTCCAGAAAACACTTTATGGGCAGTGAGGGGCCTGCCCAAACAACACTCCGCATTGCTGCTAATGTTTGACTGTGGTTGCGAGGGTGCGTCTCGGAAGACAGCAGCTGGGCAAATTGGTTTACTGGTGGTACATGCAAAGCAACAGAAAGGCCTTATAAGGAGTCTGTTGAATTGTTTACCTCTCAACGAATCAATGTGGGCTGAAAACACTCCAGGAGGGAGGAGAATATGTTATGTTGATTACCATGGTATCACATTGTTATTCTGTGTGTTGAATCTTTTGGCCTGAGGGCAAGGTGAAATGACAAGAACTGCAAGGGACATGGGCATCGAGTGGCTTTTACCCACTCCTAGCAAGTCAGGGAGGGGATGTTTTCCACACGATGCCCTGCTCTGCTGTTGGATCTTCATCCAAGCGATAGTCATCGTCTTGATGATCGTTAAGGTCATGGGATAGCGTCTTGCTGTCGGACTGGATGGAATCTGACAACAGATCTTAGGGAAAGTTTGCCAAGTATAATCTACATATGTATTAATAAAGAGTATCCTGATCAATATATATCAAGAACATACTGAGTGAATGCTGAGAAACGCAAGAATCCTGGTGTGGGAATGTGACGATTTATGTGATAGGATTAGGCTAGGCATGGGGTGTGCCGCAAGGGTTACTCACACGGGCTGTCGTGCAGGAGGTGGCACACAAAGTGCTCCATAGTTTCTGCATTGATGTCAAGGCTACTTTAGTCTGCATATCAAGTTATATTCCTGCACTATGTTAGTAATACCTGCACAGCTTATCCCAATAGTTAATCGTGCTAGACGTGGAAGTTCCAAAGGGGGGAATGTGGAAAAGAAGTGCACTTAGGTTCACAGCCATCACCACTAAGATGGATTATATTATTAACAGAAGTAGTACATGTAGAACTAACAACGGCCAGATCCTGGTCAAAGTATTAACAACCTGTAGAAGTCTGCATATAATGTAAACACAGCTGTAGAAGTCTTCACATAATGTAAGCACAGCTTCCTGTATGCAAACTAGGCCCTTCATACAGAGCATGATTTGAATAGATAGAATCCAGCAGGAGTTAGATAAGGTGAATACATATCTTGTGCCAAGAAGCGGAGGAGAACTCAGATAGGAGAAGTGAATGCTTATTTTTTATTAAAGAAAGGAATGGGGCTTGGAAATAATGGTGTTTGAAAGGTGAGAAATAATGGTGTAAAGGAAAGAACCTAGGGGACCGAAGTGAGCAGGTGGGAAGTATCAAGTTTAAGCTCCACAACAGGAGGGGCTAACAAAAGTGGATAAAATGAAGTGCTTAGCCCCAGGGGAATTCAGAGTGTTTTGGGGAATGATTGGATTGTCTTGTCTTTGCGTTGTGAGCGACTGTGGAGAAAGTGATTATTGTTTGTATTGGTCTGCAGATCAGCCCGGGTTCTTGTATGTAATCTTTGATTCACCTACAATAAATCCAGTTGCATCAGACTCTGCGGATTGTGTATAATTTTGAAGAAGCATTCAACAGTGTGAGGAGAGCGACCCCGGCACTTCTGGCCCAGGCCGGGGCCTGTTTTTCCCCCACAGTAACTCAAGAATCAAAGGCTATTGATGACACCGGGGGGCTTAAAATCTTTCTACATATGGTAGAAACACAGGAACAAATGTTTGTGCCTGGCAAACCATGCATGAGGTGCAAACTCTCGCACAGCCTGATAGCTTCGGACCGCGACAGCTTGGCGCCTGGATAATCACGCTACACGCCACAGAACGCTACTGATGACTAGCGGGCACCTTCGGTATTTCAAGGCTGCTCCATCTACGTAAACGAACGGACAAAAGTAGGATCAGATTAAACAATTACTAAATGCAATTCTTAAGCAAACTGGTCCGAAACAAAACGCGAAGTGAGTGCAGGCTTATTAGAATTAGATGGCACCGCAGTTCTGAATCCCCTAGCCGGCACCACTAAGGAAGGATTAATCATCTCCCCGTAACCAATTCCTAAAATAATCATGTTTGGTATGGTTATTGTCCAAAATTCCCAACAAAGGTCGGGGAAAAAAGCATATTCCAATAGCTAGTACAGTTAAAATATTATACCACCCCATCAAATTCGTCTTAATATTCTAAAAAAAAGTTATCGGAACCTGCCCCCGAGGGGAAGGCAATAGTGATAGGAGGGTGTGCCTCTAAACGACCAATGGTAACACAAACAGTCCCCCCCATTCTGGCAGGTATTTTTAGGCGAGAGACACTTGGGCCCGCCATCCGGTGGGCGGTCGGGTCCCTGCGCTACTATCTGCTGGGTCGCCCATTCACCCTCTGTTCGGACCACGCTCCCCTCCAATGGCTCCGCCGCATGAAGGATACCAACCTGCGAATCACCCGTTGGTATTTGGCTCTACAGCCCTTTAATTTCAAGGTGGTTCATAGGCCGGGGGCGCAGATGGTGGTGGCGGACTTCCTCTCTCGCCCCGAAGGGGGTGGGGGGGGATCGGTCATCGGCCGGATGGCTCCCCGGCCTAAGTCGGGCGGTGGGGGTATGTGGTAGGGTGGGCGTGGTTTTGCGTTGGCTGCAGAGAGAGAGAGTGGGCGGGGCGGCTCTCGGAACTCTGCGCCACAGCTGTTGGGGATTATTAATCAGCACTGATGGTTAATTGTTTGATTAATGAACAATGTGCTGATTACCTCGACAGTGAGCCTGGACGCTTAAAAAGCCGGTCTACACAGACGGAAAGGGCTGACTGGAGACGGAGGAAGGGCTGACGGACGGTCAGCCGGGAAATTTTGTGTTTGTCCAAAAAAGAAAAGTGTAACAAAAAGCCGCGTGACGGCAGTAAAAATAAAAGACGCTTCGCGTCCAAAAATAAACTCTTGTCTTTCTCATCTCTGACACGAGCGGTGGCACTCAGTCTGCTACAATAAGCTTGGACTATTATACTGTTGGACCTCCGGGTGTCCTCTCCACTCCAGAACCGTAGCTGCCTACGTCTTGGAACACCCATGGATCCGTGCTTGCCGTGACGTCCATGGAAGGGGTTCCTGTACCGCCGATTATGGCGCAAGTTCGTCGGGTCCGAGCTACATTTGGTAACTTTTAACCCTCTGGGGTCGAGAGCTCCGCTGGTGGAGCTCGACAAGATTAAATTTACTTTCGTTGCTATTTGGATGATTAACTTCGCAAGCTTTTATCATACAGACACAACAAAGACATTGACAGAAACCTTAGGATTGTGGCATTCCAATGTGTCCATTGGCAAATAATATGAATTGTTTTAAGATATTTAAAATTAGATCAAATAGACCATTGCCATGTGGTAAGCTTTTCTCATTAATATGTGATTTTCGCTCGGCAGTAAGTACGCCCAGACCACATTCACAAGAAAATGACATGCTAATTGCTATCGATGGCAGGGAAGGGGCGATGTGTTTGATGTGCGAGAGCGCCTATTGTATACAAGGATAAAGTGTCATACAGAAGCATAGCCCACATCTTCTCGGGCAATCCTTACATTTAATTTCGGAAAATGGCACGAATGACTGGACTCGACGTTCTTCATGCTTTGTGGGAGAGCGACGATGAAGACGCGAACAACTCGTCATGTCCGGACACTGAAGCCGACACTGATGAAGAATGGTGTAATTTCGAACTGCGAACTGATCCAGCTGAGGATCAACTTCATGAGTAAGTGTATTTCTTACGATAATATTGGTAGTGTGTACTGTATTGCAACTTATCTGTGTGTTTGTAGGAATATCCAGTAATATGCGCGTTTGTACATTCCCACACTACGAACGATTCAATACTGCATCTCAAAAAATTGCACTGTAACTGTGTTTTATTTGACCACTGTATGTAAATAATCTATGCGTGGCGTGTATTGGCGTGGCTACGATTCTAAAACTGGGTGTCCTCGCACAATCGATATTAGCATATTGCATGTAAGTTCGGGAAATAAACTAACCAGCTAAAAAGACCTACTTCAGATTGAGGCATTGTTATTTATTTATGAGTTGCGTGAGTTTAGCTAATGTTGTTTCGTTGATTGCTTTTATTATTTGTAAATATGTGTACTGTATTGCAATTTATGCGTGTGTTTGTAGGAATATCCAGTAATATGCGCGTTTGTAAATTTCCACACTAACCGTTGTATCTCAGAATTATAGGCTACCTCTCTGCGTCTGGTTGTGTTTGTTCGGTTCTTTGTTTGTATAAGATATAACGGTCACATTTCCTAAGTTTTGTTTTCATTAGTTAGTGGTTTGCCCCTTTTTTGTAAATCACATTGTTGTTGAAGGGAATGTGCTATATAAATAAAGTTTGATTTGATGTCACATTTCCTAACAATTTTGTTTCTATTATATTTACAGAGATGCTGATCAGGAAACACGGCCTAGTTCACCACCTGCTAAGAGGCCATGCAAGTGTGGCAAGAGGACACCAGTCTCACAAGCAGCTCAGCCAGCTCGGTCATGGAAAACTGAGAAAGCTGCTGATGTGGCCCCACCGGTGATGCGTTTCCGTCCTGCGCGGGAACCTGGAGTGCAGCTGAGTCCGGCAGAAGCCCACACTCCTCTGGATTTGTTCAAACTGTTTTTCTCTACGGATGCTGCCAGGACACTGTGCAAGAACACTAACGAGCATGCTGCTAGGGCAATAGCAAAAGGGAGCAAGTATAAATGGACTGACATTGGGATAGAGGAATTCTACAATTCCGGAGTCAAATAAATTGTGTGCGTGAAGCAGAAATAATGGTTTATATTGTGTAAATGCTCTTCTTATATTATGCACTTTGCCTAATAAGGTTGATTCTGATTCTGAAATAACCTGGAAGTGTGTGTGAATTGCATCTCCCATTCATATAGTTTACTTCAATGAATGTACCAGAATCAAAAGATGTCTTTGTTTCTGTCTTCTAAATGGCTCACTGTGTATTGCTTTGTGAAAAGTCTTTGTCTTAGAGGTGGGGAGGCATGCGGCCAGGTGTGAATAGCCTACGTAGCTGGCCGGTCCTCCTACCCAATAAATATTCATTACAGAAAGGCCATTAGCCCTCCCATTTTCACCTGATGTTGAAAAATAATAGTCACAACACTTACTTTTAGCAATTTATTTTATATTTCTCATTGGATTTGCTAAAATATTTTGTCATCTTTTGATACCCAAGACCTTGATGAACACATTTCAGTGACCAAAAATCTTAGTTACAATTGTTTAGTGCGTTTTATTACAACATTCCTGTGCATGTTCAAAACTACTGTTTACAGTTTGTGTGTTTTTAGAGCAGTTTACAATCCACACATGATTATGACCTACTTACTGCCATATTATTGTAGCTGAGTTTGTCCTGAAAACAAAGATATGAAACACTTTGGAATCACTGTATATAAAGTTGATGAAATTTACACAAATGTCAGAGCAACGCACAATCACCAGTGTGCCTCATTTTACCCTTAGACCCCAGAGGGTTAAAATCAGCGCATTCCGCCTGGGTTGGGGTCTCGGAGATCTTCCTTCCTTTCCTTTCCTCCCCTTTACTCTCGTAAGTATCCCAACAGACTGACCTTCCATTTGCTGTTCGCTGTCCAAGTGCGCCTCTAGTGCGACTAATAGCTAGGTGGTTGGTTAAGGACGGCGCGATCAAGCACAGTACAACCCGGAAAGCCTTAATTCTATTGTACATTAATTCCACTCCGTAGCCAAGTTGGTATTTCTGTATTCTCTATCCTCTTGCATGCGCACCTCCCCATCACCTATTAACTCCACTGTGCTTAGATCCCATTGTGTTTAAATATATTGTATGTCTTGTCCGCATGGTCTTGTTAGCTGTTAACATTTTAATACCTTTAATAGATTGTGTTAGAAGGTGGTTGGTTTTCCCCGGAAAGCCTTCATTGTATTGTACATTAATTTTACTCCGTAGCCAAGTTGGTATTTCTGTATTCTCCTTTTCTGGCCTTTCACTTTAGGTGCCATTGTCCTTTGAGTTCCCACATACTGTGGAACTCCCACAGCCTAACCCGAGTTCTCACAACTCTGTAGGACTCCAGTTCCAAGGCTTGCAGAATGCCTAAGATATTTTCTGCCACAACTTATCTGAATGTAGTCACTGTACGCAGTAACCAGGTTCTGCCAACTTCATTCACCTGCGGTAATTCTATGGTTGGGTATCATTTAGATTTTATCGATTCTGATTACCAATCCAATTCTGCTTATTGAATCTGGGCTGCATTTCCCAGAGCCTCCTTAGTGCTACGTGCGTCGTAAGGTATACCTTAAGGTCTTCCTTTAGTTGTCAAGCTGTTTCCCAGCGCCTCCTTAGCCCCTTAGCGCACATGCCAAATCTGGCCAATCCTTGCCCATTTAGGAGGCACCCTATTTAAAGCTTTATAACTCCAGATGTGAACACCACAGAGACTTGAAAAATGGCTTAAATGAAGCAAAACATTTATACCATTTACAATACTAGCTTAGATTACTTTATATTGATAATTTTGGAAGAAATAAAGTGCCACAAATGCAATTGTTTAGGCAAAAAGTATTTCATTGCAAACTAAAAAAGAGCAAATTCATTTAAGATAAGAGATTGCATATATACAGCAGGTTAAAGTATACATTTCCTGGATCAAAAACTTCTTGACCAAAAGTTCATTAAATCTAAGTGTGGATATGTAGAACTACTAAAGTTATATGAAGCAAAAACTAAGCAGTGTACCCAGCATCTCCAAATCTACCAAAAATGTCTAAATTATGCATTGCTGTAAATCACAACAAATTCACGTATTTCACAACAAATCAACTGTTTTTACTCAAGAAATTCACTGTTGCATCATTTCCAAGTGGTAATTAGAAGCTTTCTGTCAGTACAGTGGTCTAAAATATCTAGGGGTCCAGAAACATATCCAAAATCTCTCCGAAAAGGAATATAATGCTTTTTGTCCATTGTAAAGCATATAAATGAACCTCTTATGAAGGTTTAAGATGAAACATTGATATCAGATTTTAAAATAATGCAGCAATATTGTCACACAATGCTGTACAGTACCTAAAGGTGTAATAATTAACTCTTGAATGTATTTCTATACTCTGTACTCTCGTATGTTTTCTTGTATGGGGATGGGACAACATGAAAATAATTTTCAACCGTCCACCACATTTTGGGAATGTTCCAACACTCTCGTCATCACTGCTGCATGCTTTACAAAAACTATTACACTACTAACTAATGCTTACATTACAGTGTGAAATATCCACATTATATAATACCACTTAATACCACAATACTTAAAGACACTCAATTTCACAATTAAATGTTTAACCAAAATATTTTGAGCAGTAATACTTACATCGCAATGATGAAATTTTATCTGTGTTCAGTAGATGGAAACAGTAAATGGGGAGAGTAGATGGGGACAGTAAATCAACAATAAAGTTTAATCCGCTTTTGTTTTGCCCCAGAGAACGATGTCAGATAGGTCTATCAGCAAACATATGGCTTAGCTATGCCCAGAAGTCCTCAATAATAATAGTATTTTCCAAGAAATTATGAAAAATCGGTGACCACATTTTGTTAGGTGCAGCGTCTTTTACTGCTACCACAGAGTGAATGTGTAAGTGAATCCGATGATAAGAAAATGTTTGGTTACGCTGACCTATAAAACGCTATTCCAAAAGCAAATTAAACATGTTATACATCGTTAGAAAGCTTATACTCTCACCTACTGAATAAATGAATTGTGAATCAAGCCAGACTGTATTAAAAAGGGCGACGACGCTGTAAACAACAGGTGTGGTATTACACATAGCTACTTCTGAAGGTACTCAGGCATCACAAATGCGCGTATATTTCACAAATGGATTGTCCAAGACAATATATGACGACTCAGTCTCAAAAGGGACATCTCTACGCGTAAAACCAATGGTAAGGTTGTGTATTTATTCAATATTTAGTCCCAGATATTGACTGTAGAATGACATGGTATCATTTTTAAAAAAAATGATATTTATTTTGTTATTCAGTGAGCAGCGTTTTCACTGCTGTATTGGCATATCATAAGGCTATTGTCAGGTTTATCTTGTTGCTATGACGGAATACGATTTTTGAGTGGTGAAAGAATATTTTTATGAATGCCAGGGCCGGCCCGTGGCATAAACGGTCTATGAGGTTGTTTTGGGCCACAACTGCTAGGTGGGGCCACACGACCATGAGGGGCCACATGATCCAATGTTTATCTAAGGTAAATAACGTTATTTTTGCAATTACGTTATTCATCCCCTATCGCAGAACTAGCGACTAGCAGTATAAATTTTAAACGGAATGGCAACCGAACATTTCATAACAATGGTATATCTTATACCTTTAGAAGGGTGGCACTCGTAGCTGTCAGTTAGCGATGCGCTCCGCTCATCCTCTCACAGTTTTAGCCTTATTAGGCCAACATTTTGCTTTTCAAATTGACATTTGTACTACAGTGCGCATCTAGTAGGCTAGCCTACATCTGCATGCACAAATGACATAGTTAAATATGAACTTTATGAAAATTAATTATCCAAACAACGTTTCTGTGCATAGCACATCATGAAAATGTTGTCATTTCACCTGTCTATTCCCATCATGATGGTAATAAAGTATAGGGCCTACCCATAGCCTAATACTAATCCAATTTTTAAAAAGAAATAAGCGTACATTATTTTTACGTAGTGGAGCTTACTGAGGATATGGCTTTTCTGACTGCATACCCTGTAGAAATTGGTTCGTTTGTGTGTGAGTCAATGATCACACTGACTTGGAACAAACCGCCGGTTTATTTTATTAAGAATATAAAACCTGTGTGAGCATATGCTTGCATGGCTGAACTAGACGGAACTAAAGCACGGTGATTGGCCTAGCCATAAACACACATACAGGTACGGTGGCTCATAATGAACAAACACAACAAATGATCTACATCCCTTTCCCTTAGCTCACACCTCCTATATAAAACAAAATAGCACTGGGTGAATATCAACATTACAGAACATTTCTTTCTTGCCATGAAGTTTTACGATTTTCAGTAAACAACCAAATAATGATATTCTTGGTTAAACTGAAGACTATCCAACAGCAAATCAAGGTGGATGAACATACTATTTTAACAGGTAGGCCTATTCATAAGGCATACCGGTATAGAATTAAGCATGATCAATTTCCACAGACGCTCTTGCCTTTCATCTACTATCATTTTTGCACTGCAGAGAAAAGTCAGCGGGAATCAGTGGATATGCTGCTAGAGTTGCCTATATATAGTGTGACAAAAACAAATTAACATTAGACCTGTGTTTTAATAAGAACAAAATAATTCACCCATATGTAGCCTATATCCTTTTTCCTGGGCTTCCAAGAAGTCCCAGACTATGGCTTATATGTCCCGATTGATGCTCTTTATTTTATCTTTTGTAGCCTAGGCTACTGTATATGTATTTATTGAAACTATCACAAGGTCTTGTCTTGACTCTTAAAGAAATTAGCAGATGGTCTATAGTAGGCATAGCTTCCTCTTGTGCAATATTAGATTGATGTAAAATGATTATGACAACACTTGTTATATTAAAATGTCATTCAAAAGCCTTTACACGTGAGACAATCGATTCACGTGGCATCGGTTAATACACTTTTCAGCACCACAGTGAAGGCCAGCTCCAATTTACGACGTAATTTAAAATTGTCCCTTAAGGCAACTGCCAAAGTATAGTCTGGGAAACACTTGCAAAATAGTGAGCTCCCTTTGAAAGGTATGCCTTAGAAACCTTTGTAGAATGTTAAGGTACATTGAAACTCAGAAACGCAGCCCTGTTTTCCAGAGCCTCCTTAGCTAAGGTATACCTTCTGAAAGGTATACCTTTAGAAGGGTGGTCTGAGGCACTCGTAGCTGTCCGTTAGCGATCTGCTCCACTCATCCTCTCACAGTTTTAGCCTTATTAGCCCAACATTTTGCTTTTCAAATCGACAGTTGTACTACAGTGCACATCTAGTAGCCTACATCTGCATGCACAAATGACATAGTTTAATATGAACTTCATGAAAATTAATTAGCCAAACAATGTTTCTGTGCATAACACATCATGATAATATTGTTGTTTCACCTGTCTATTCCCATCATGATGGTAATAAAGTATAGGGCCTATCCATAATACTAATCCAATTTGTGAAAAAATAAGCTTATATTAGTTCTACGTAGTGGAGCTAACTGAGGATATGGCTTTTCTGACTGCACACCCTGTAGAAATTAGTTTGTTTGTGTGTGAGTCAATGATCACACTGGAACAAACCGCCGGTTTATTAAGAATATAAAACCCGTGTGAGCAAAGCCGACATTGAGTGAGTCTACTTTGCATGACCGAACTAGACCAAACTAGAGCACGTTGATTGGCCTAGCCATAAACACACACACAGGTACAGTGGCTCATAATGAACAAACAAGACAATCATTTAGCCAAATGATCTACATCCCTTTCCTTTAGCTCTCACCTCCTATATAAAACAAAATAGCACTGGGTATATCAACATTACAAAACATTTATTTGGTTAAACTTAAGACTATCCAACAGCAAATCAAGGTGGATGAACATATCACTTCAACAGGTAGGCTTATTCATAAGGCATACACCCGGTATAGAATTAATCGTGATCAATTTCCACAGATGCGCTTTTGCCTTTCATCTACAATCATTTTTGCACTGCAGAGGGAACCAGTGGACATGCTGCTACAGTTGCTTATATATTGTGACATAATTGTTTCAATAAGAACAAAATAATTCACCCTTAAGTAGCCTATATCCTTCTTCCTAGGCTTCCAAGAAGTCCGAGACTATAGCTTATGTCCCGATTGATGCTCTTTATTTTATCTTTTGTAGCCTGTATGTATTTATTGAAACTATCACAAGGTCTCGTCTTGACTCTTAAAGAGATTAGCAGATGATCTTTAGTAGGCATAGCTTCCTCTTCTGCAATATTAGATTGATGTACAATGATTATGACATCTGGTGTGTGTGCTTGCACACGTTACGTTACGTTATGTGAGCTAACTTCTAGCTAGCTAGTCGCCCATCTCGCTCCTTTGCGATGGACCGTTTTCTGATCAAGATAAGGGTAGAAAATGAAAATCAAGACCCAGACCCTGTCTCCGAGGGCCCGGGGGCCAAAGAAGAAGAGGGAGATAAGAAAGATGAGTCAGAGAGAGAAACTCGTGAGCCACGACGTGAGGGAGCACCAGAGCAGCTCGTCGCTGATAGCGGCTCCACAGCCACCACTCTCTCTGATTTAAGCTAGTCACCTGTTGAAGAACCAAGGCGCCCTCTTCCTCGGCGTTAGCCACAAAAGTTGGACAGCAGGATCGCTACTTCAATCGTAGATGGTATCAGGATTACAAATGGCTGGAATATTCTATTTATAAGGACCGTGCTTTCTGCTTTGCATGCCGTCACTTTCAAAGTCCAGGAAACCATGGAGAGAAGGTGGCATTTACCCACAATGGCTACCAGAACTGAAAGAAGGCAACAAGATCGTTCAAGACACACAATGCTAGTGTGGAGCATAAATATTCAATGACAGCGTGGAATGAGTGGACTATTCAGAAAGAGTCTGGCTCAACAATATGCAATGCTCTGAGTGATGGACATTCAAAAATAGTCCGAGAGAACAGAGAGTATATGAGAGCACTTGTGGAGTCATTGTGTTACACTTCATACCAGGGACTATCACAGAGAGGAGACGGAAAACAACATGGCTGTCAACCAGGGAAACTTCCTTGAACTTTTACAGGTCATAGGCAAATTCAACAAAACAGCTGCACAGAAAATCTCAGATAATCCTAGAAATGCTAAGTACACGCATCATGATATACAGAATGAAATACTAGACATTATGGCAAATATGATTAGGGATCAGATAAGTGGTGAAATACAAGATGCTGAACTATTTGCATTGATGGTAGATTAGAGTAAGGACCTTAGTAAAATGGAACAAGTGGTTGTGGTGGTGTGCTACATAAAAAATGAAGTTGTGGAGGATTTTCTTAATTTCAGTCCATCTGACGGATTAGATGCCGAGTCGCTTTTCGCTAAGATTGAAGAGACTCTTAGTAAATGTAACATTGATCGCACTGCTTGTATTGCTCAGTGTTATGACAGCGCGGCCGTCATGTCCGGCGTTCACAATGGGGTCCAGGAGAAATTCAGAGAAGAGGTCCCTCAGGCAATCTACATTCATTGCCACACACACCGTCTCAATCTTGTTTTGGTGGACTGTGTCAGGAACGTGAAGCCAGCGGGGGATTTTTTTGTTATTGTGCAAGATATGTGCAAGTTTTTCTCAGGCTCATTTGTCCATCCCCATTTCATTAAGAAGCAAAGTGAACTTGAGCCTTCACAGCAGCCCACTGAACTCAAGAAACTGTCTGATACGCGATGGTCCTTCCAGTACTACTCGCTGTGGGCAGTGCAAAAAACCCTCCCAGCCATCATTGCAACCTTAAAGGACATTAAGTTGCAGCCAAATTCACGCAAACCGACTGACGCGCGGTCACTACTCTCATTCATTGATGCTGAGAATGCTCACTCATTCTCCACCTTATCCTTTTTGAGGATCTGTTCCGCACAGCAAAGTTAATGTCTGACACTCTACAGTCCCCTGATCTCTGTCACTCTGCCAGTAACCTCCGCGTCATGTGAGCGCAGTTTTTCCTGCATGTGGCGTGTAAAAACCTACCTGAGAAACAGAATGGCAAACCCTCGACTCAGCAACCTTGCCTGCCTGTCCATACACGCAGAAAGAACCACAGCCCTGGATGCCCAGAAGATTATAGACTCATTTGCACTGAACCACAACAAAAGACACATCGTCCTTCTATAAAACAACACTTGGTGAGTAACTGATTAATTTATTATAAATATGCCATAGGATAATATTAAGTTTGGTAATTTTGTGCATTGTGTGCCTGTCGTAGCCTCATCTATTATTATGAATTTGCAACTGAAAGGCCTTTTATTTATTGACAGAGCGCGCCTGTCCAGTGGTGGGAACATCTGGATCTGGATGGAATAAGAAGACGCATGTATATTGTACAGCCAATCGGCCTACAAGTATTTTTGCAATAGAAATGTAATCGCTAAGATTGTGATGATAGCCAGCTCGTTTTACACAATGTGTACACAGTTAACAGGCACAGGGTAAATGCACTTCTCGTTGTGGCTGCAATGTGGATGTTATTCCTTTCATTTCTGACGTTGTGATGGACATTTAATCTGTAACATTATAACCAATGCGCAGCAGGACACATGTATATTGTCGGCCTACAAGTTATTTTTGTTTGCAATAGAAATATGATCACTAAGATTTTGATGATAGCCAGTTCGTTTTACAAGTGTGTGCACAGTTGACAGGCATAGGTTAAATGCATTGCACTTCTCGTTGTGGCTGCACTTTGGGTATTATTAATTTAATTTCTGACGTTGTGATAGCCATTTAAACCGAAACATTATTACCAATCCACAGTTGTCCAAATATGCATATGGAATAAATGCACTTCTTGTTGTTGTCGCATTTTTCGATGTATTGTATTGTTATTAATTGTGGCTGCATGGGCGCTGTCTGGTGCTGAAGTCTTTCACCTTTGCACTTGAAAGATGTTTTTGTCATTGCCTTGTGGTCACTTGTATTGGGCTTATAGCTATTTTGTTGAATATTCTTTGGCCAAATTCAATTAAAAACCACACTTACAGTACTGTGCAAAAGTCTTAGGCACCCTAGATTTTTAAATATAATATATAGTATATATTTGGTCTTAGATGTTTATTTTTTGTTTTCTGCATTAGTGTGTCAGTACAAAAGAGATTTCCAAACATGAATTTTCCAAAAAATGAAATTTTACAGATACATTTTTGTATTTTGTTAAATAAAGTAATATTTTAAGTAATAGACTACTTTTCACATAAAAACTTGATCAAGGGTCTCTGGGATTACCTGAGAGCCAGAAGCAAGCGAAACAGCCAAAGTCTGCAGAAGAACTGTAGCAAGTTCTCCAAAAAGCTTGGAACAACCTACCAGCCGATTTTCTTATAAAACTGCAGGACAGTGTACTTAAGAGAATTGATGTAGTTTTAAAGGCGAAGGGTGGTCACACCAAACATTGATTTTACTTAGTTTTTAACTATTTACTGCTCTTTATATTATTTTTTCGATATTTATAACCTTTCATTTCATTATTTTTGAAAGCATCTTAGCTGTACAGCATTTTTTTTACAGTTGCCTAAGACTTTTGCACAGTACTGTATATCGAATGTGCTGTGTGCCATATCTGCTTTTATTGAAAAAATGAGAACTTTATAAAGTAACTCTGAAGTCATGAAAATCGACTATTTTCTTAGACTTGTCAGGCTCACCTCCTGACAAACTCCCCCCTGCTTTACCCGTAGTCATCCCGACTACACTTCCTCGATGTACCGGTACGGAGGTTGCCCTCTCGTCTCACGAGTGGAGCAATGGAGGGACACCACTTCCGGCGGCTCAGGAGGCTCCGCTGCCTCCTCCTGACGCTGTTCCTTTAGAAGAACAGCAGGATCACGTACAGGACCCCGGGCCGGGACCCACACCGGGTTCCAGCCCCAGGCCGCCTCCGTGGTCCTGGTTGCGGTTCCTGGGCAGCTTCCTCCTCGTCTGGGGGCTCCCTCCAGGCGTCGCCTACCGGACAGGCACGCAGGTTGTTCCGGTGTAGGGTCCGCTCATCCCGACCTCCCTCGGGCCGGACCACATACACCGGCTGCAGCTGGCGGACAACAACAAACGGACAGGGAGACCACCTCGGGACCAGCTTACCTCGCTCCCGGCGCCTAAAATTCCGCACCAGCACCCGGTCCCCGGCAGTAACGGCAAGGCCTTTAGCCGCCGATCATACCTTAGCTTGTCCCATTGTTGCTCGTGCCGCACAGACTCCAGCACCTTGCAGTACACCCCAGACAAGGTATGATGGTGTGACGGCACTCACCCCTCCATATCCCATTTCCTTGGGGTGGGGGCCACATTAATTGCCAGGTCTACTGGGAGCTGGGCATGGTCCCTGGTCAGGACGTAGAGCGGGGCGAAGCCGGTGCTGCTATGAATGGTGTTGTTATAAGCCTGGAGCAGAGCGGGCAGGCGCCCTGGCCACCAGCCCTGTTCTTCCTCCTGGAGAGACCCCAGGAGAGACAGCAACGTTTGGTTGAACCGCTCACAGGCCCCATTGCCCTGTGGGTGGTTGGGGGTAGTGCGGATCTTTGTGCACCCACAGAGCTCACAAAATGACGCCACCAGGGAGGACTCGAAGTCCGCCCCTCGGTCGGAGAGGAGCCGCTCAGGGCACCCCCAGGGTTGCACCACCAATCCCCACAAGGCCCTCACCACCGTTTCGGCCGACTCGTCTCGCACTGGCACCGCCCAGCCGTACCTAGAGAACAAGTCAGTGAGGACCAGCAGGTACGGGTACTCATCACCGGGGCGCCCCAGCGCAAGATGGTCCATGGCCACCACCTCCACCGGGTAGGAGGTGGAGAGGGGAACCAGGGGGGCCCGTACCTCCGGCCCAGCCTTGGCCACCATGCACTGCCTGCACTTGGTGGTCCACTACTGGACGTCGTTCCCCAAACCTGGCCAGTAGAACTGCCGACGCAAGACAGCCTCCACTTTATTGGTGCCCAGGTGGCCTAAAGCCTGATGGTACTGCTGCCAGATGCTGCGTGCCACCTTCTGGGGCCCCAGCACCTGCCACAGCAGCCCATACTCCAAAGGATCTAACTGGCAGCACAGGATCCCCCCCTCTACCCGCAACTGCTCCCACTCCCTACACCACCTACTTCCCTCCGGTGGGGCTACCCTCTGCTCCTCCTGCTAAGGGAGCTCCCCCTGTCGCAACCGCACAGCCAGAGCCCGCAGATGGTCATCCTCCTGCTGCAGAACCGACCAGTCCCACGCATCCTCCACCACCGGGCTGCTGGACACCTGACCCACCTCCACAATCCCCGGGCCCCAGGGCAGCTGGGACAGCGAGTCGGCGTTTGCGTTGAGGGCCTTCCGCCCTGCATCTGGGACAGGACGGCCCCCAGCCCCTTCTTACTCGCATCGGTATACAGACGAAAAGAATACTGAATAACGAAATGAACTAGAAAAAGTTTTTTAAAATGATACCATGTAATTCTACAGTCAATATCTGGGACTAATATTGAATAAATATACAACCTTACCATTGGTTTTCCACGTAGAGATGTCCCTTTTGAGACTGAGTGGTCATATATTGTCTTGGACAATCCGTTTGTGAAATATATGCGCATTTGTGATGACTGGGTACCTTCCAAAATAGTTGTGCGTAATACCACACGTGTTGTTTATGGCATTGTCGCCCTTTTTAGAACAGTCTGGCTTGATTGACAATTCATTTATTCAGTAGGTGAGAGTATAAGCTTTCTAACAATGTATAACAAGTTTAATTTTGCTTTTGGAATAGCGTTTTATAGGTCAGCGTAACCGAAAATTTTCTTATCATCACATTCACTTACGCATTCACTCTGTGGTAGCAGTAAAAGATGCTGCACGAAACGTGGTCAAGGATTTTTCGTAATTTCTTGAAAAATACTATTATTATTGAGGACTTCTGGGCATAGCTAAGCTATATGTTTGCTGATAGACCTAGCTGACATTGTATTCTGGAGCAAAACAGAAGCGAATAGAAGAGTATCATTGATTTACTGTCTCTGTCTCCATACTGAACGTAAGATTTCATTATTGCTATGTAAGTATTACTACTCAAAATATTTCGGTTATATACGTTATTTTTGAAATTGAGTGTCTTTAAATAGGTTAGTGGTATTATATAATGTGGATATTTCACACTGTAATATAAGCGTTAGTTAGTAGTAATAGTTTTTGTGAAGCATGCAACAGTGATGACATGAGAGTTGGAACATTGCCAAAACGTGGTGGACGGTTGAAAATTGTTTTCATGTCGTCCCATCTCCATACAAGAAAACATACGAGAGTATTACACATTTAGGTACTTTTTGTGTGACAATATTTTAGCATTATTTTTTTAATCTGATAGCAATATTTCATCTTAAACCTTCATAAGGGGCTCATTTATATGCTTTATAGTGGACAAAAAGCATTTTATTCAATTTTGGAGAGATTTTGGATATGTTTCTGGACCCCTAGATATTTTAGACCACTGTACTGACTGAAAGCTTGTAATACCCACTTGAAAATAATGCAACAGTGAATGTCTTGAGTCAAAACAGTTGATTTGTAGTGAAATACGTGAATATGTTGTGATTTACAGCAATGCATAACTTAGACATTTTGGATAGATTTGGAGACGCTGGGTACACTGCTTAGTTTTTGCTTCATACATCTATAGTAGTTCTACATATCCACCCTTAGATTTTATGAATTTGTGGTCAAGAAGTTTTTGATCCAGCGCATGTATAGTTTAATCTGCTGTATATATGCAATCTCTCAGTATTTCATTGCAAACTAAAAAAGTGCAAATTCATTTTTGATTTTTTGTCGAGACAATTGCATTTGTGGCACTTTATTTCTTCCAAAATTATGAATATAAACTAATCTGTGTTAGTATTGTAAATTGTACAAATGTCTTGCTTCATTTAAGTGATTTTTCGAGTCTCTGTGGTGTTCACATCTGGAGTTATAAAGCTTTAAATAGGGTACCCCCTAAATGGGCAAGGATTGGCAAGATTTGGCTTGTGCAGGGTTAAAAGGGGTTAAAATAGAATCATTTACCAGGTCCCCCAGACACCTCTGCATCAACCGCTGGAAGGTGGCAGGAGCATTGCATAGGCTGAACGGTATCCGCTCGAACTGGAAGAGCCCAAGGAAGAGCCCTCGGTCCGGCCAAAGTCCTCCTCGTGCACCGCGAACACCCCCGCCCACTGCTCCGATGCTGCTGCTCAACTCCGGTGGAGGCAGAGGGCTCCCTACCCCTAGGGGCGCCTGCGCGCTCCGCACGTCCACCTCCCCCGGGCGGAGGGTCCGCAGCACCAGGTCACCCTCACCCTGTATCTGCGAGGGGGCGATGTGGGACACCGTGGCCAGGGGGCGCCACTGGGGCAGGGAGAGCGGGTAGGGGTGTACGTTAATCAAGTGGAGGGGAATCTTACCCCCCTCACACAAACCACAGCCCGGCCCACCTGCCAAGCTTGCCCCACCTGCCAAGCACCAAGCTTGCTGCCATGTGTATCCTGTGCTCATTCAGAGGGTTTTTAGTGCAGGTCTTCAAAAATTAGCACCACACATCCGCAAGGTGCAATGCCTGCATAAACCATGAGGGCAGTATACATTTCATGCCTTTGTTTTACATTCAAACACATTCACCTAAAAATGAACAAATTCCATAAAAATAAAAATATATATATAAAAATATATAATATATATATATTGCTATACCGTCAATATTATGACTCATTATGAAGGAATATAACCTTTCCTTATATTCCTTCATAATGAGTCATAATATTGATGGTATAGCAGATGGATTAATTTCCATATTTGTTTATGGACAAATGTGTGTTACTGTATTTTTTATTTTGTTATTTTTATTTTTATGGAATTTGTTCATTTTTAGGTGAATGTGTTTGAATGTAAAACAAAGGCATGAAATGTATACTGCCCTCATGGTTTATGCAGACATTGCACCTTGCGGACGTGTGGTGCTAATTTTTGAAGACCTGCACTAAAAACCCTCTGAATGAGCACAGGATACACATGGTGTTCTGTACTTATTAACAGACCTGTTAACGGTACTCACTTTTAACCAGCTGCTTTGTATGTCCCCAGACAATACAACAGCATATTAGCATTCAAAGGGTAATTATATCATTGATCTCAAACCAACATCGCACATATTTTATGAAAATATGTGAAACACATAACACTTGAAATGTAAAGCTCACAAAGTGTGCGGGAGCTGTAAACATAAAAACCAGAGCTCTATATCGATCAGGGAGTGGGAGACTATGCCAAAAAAAAAATTGCGTCCACCATTACACGCACTTACAAGACCTTCTTTAACATGGCGGAGTAGCTCGCTTGAGCACAGTAAACTACACAGTGTTTCGTAACCACAGCTTAAAAAACGTAGGAACTAATGTTTCGTTATGCTTATTTGTACCTTTCGTGCTTTTGTACACATTACTGACCTGTGAAACGGGAGAAATAATGGAGCAGAGGAAACTTGCTGCCGTTCGTCTGGTCGGTCTTGCCAGAATGGCATGCCTACGGCAGCTACGTCGTCAAGACAGTCCCATTGTGGGAAGCGCCCGGCTATCCTCTGCTGCCCCCCTACTGTCTGTAGTGGTATACATATATTGTTAATATGAAAGCCTTGGAGGACTTAGTTAAATCACTATTGCCTGAATATAAACGGTGTTACTTATACAAAATAAAATATTACATTAAATTAAACCGAAAACGTGACCACATATTTCGTGTGGGTCACACTTAAAGGGATGCATCAATCACCGGCCCACCAAAACCAATTTTCCAAAAAATACAGTGAGTATCCTATCTTTGTTCATTGTGGCTGTTGCCATAACATTAGTTGTCTACCTCCCTTTCTTGTATTAATTTCATTTCTAGATGGATTGTTTTTATAGTCAGTAAAATTAGACTAATGAAACTAAGCACACCTGCTATAATTAAGTGATTCAGCGATAACTATTATCCATGTGGCCAACTGACATTATTCCCCATGATTTATGTACCCATCCTATACGCAGTGAAATAGGCCTATTATTTTTACTTTCCATTCCCCATTCTTTGCCCATGCTACTGACAGTGTTTTAACTGCTGTTTACGTGTTTCACGGTTATATTGAAATGATGATGCAGATTCAGTTTTACTAGACATGCTCCATTCAGTTCAAAGAAATTACAAAATTAAAATATATGCCAGTTTTGCTACTTGCCTCGTCTCCCCAAGATACCCTTTTTTCAGCATAAAATTCTAATTATGAAGGTATTTCAAAACCAGAAGTAGCTGTGTTATATACTGTTCACTTGTGAACTATAAGCACATTTAACTCAATAGGCCTATGTGGTGGGGTGGGCGTGGTTTGAGCGTCGGCTGCAGAGAGAGAGAGGGTGAGAGGAGCGGCTCTCGGATCCTTCGTCACAACTGTCAGCTGGAGGTAATCAGCGCCGATAATTGTTAATTGTTTAATTGCGCTGATTGCCTCTGATTGCTTTCAACAGTGAGCCTGGGGTTTTTAAAAGGAAGACCGGAAGCTGGAGCGGGAGGGCTGATGACAAGACGGCTGCGGAACCGTCGTGGTTGTATGATTTTGTCTGTAAAAGACGCATCTGAAAATAAAAGAGCACGGAAGTGCTGATTACGAAAACAACTGTCTCCCGTGAGTGTGTGTTTAAACCGGAGGGGTGGCACTCGCTTGCCACAGCCTATAGTTAACGTTCAAATTTATATAGACCCTGAAATGTAAAGCTGATGAGTGGTTTACAGTGATTATATCACAAACCATAACCAGCACCTTAACTGCTAGGCTCAGTAAATAAATTTGTAACTAGATAAAGATTGCTCCACAACTGTTTTTCACACTGTACCACCTCTTTGTATGTCACTGTTCGTGATTCTAGTCACCAGAAAATAAAAAGGAGGACAGCCTGGACCTCAGCAGTCCTGGACCAGACAACACCGGGAGAGTCCACAGACCAAGCCCTTTTGCCTCTGCCACAAGAAACCTAGCACCTGGTGCTTCTTTAACTACACCAAGCCATGTATTTGGTTTCTCTCCCTCACCCTCACATACACCAAGCCAGGCATCTCATACCTCTCCTTCACTGTCCCTGAGTATGACACCTGGAGGACAACAAAGGAAGAAGAGTCCAAGGGCAAGATTCTGTTAACACAGCTCTCCTCCAGAAGCTGGAAGAAATCCGTGAGGAGACAGGGGCATCCCAGAACATATACAACGCATTTGGAACTTACCTCACCATGTTCCTTCAGCAGCTGCCTCAAAAGGACGCTAACAAACTTACAACCCCAATTCCAAAAAAGTCGGGACATTAAATGAAATGCAAATAAAAACAGAAAGCAGTAATTTGTAAATTTACTTTGACTTTTATTCAAACAAAAACAGTATAAAGACAAGGTATTTCATGTTTTATCTAATTAACTTAATTGTTTTTTAAAGATATACGTTTATTATGAAATTTATGCCTGCAACACGTTCCAATAAAGATTGGACGGGTAATTTAGGACTAATAACAATGTGGCAAGTTGAAATATCACAGTGATGTGATACAGGTGATGTGAAACAGGTGAGGCAATCGTGTTATAGTATATAAGGAGCCTCCAAGAAAGGCCTAGTTCTTCATGAGCAAGAATGGCTTGAGGCTCGCCAATTTGCCAACAGATGCGTCAGTGAATAATCCAGCAGTTTGAGAACAACGTTCACCAAAGACAAATCGGTAGGATTTTGGGCATTTCACCCTCTACAGTGCACAATATAATTAAAAGATTCAAGGAATCCAGTTAAATCTCAGTGTACAAAGGGCAAGGCTGAAAACCACTTCTGAATACGCGTGATCTCCGATCCCTCAGACGTCACCGTCTTAAAAGTCGTCATGCGTCTGTAATGGAAATCATGACATGGGCTCAGGAATACTTTGTTAAACCTTTGTCATTCAACACCGTTCTCTGATATATCTACAGATGCAAGTTAAGGCTTTATTATGCAAAGCAGAAGCCATACATCAACACTGTCCAGAAGCACCGCCAACTTTTCTGGGCTTGGTCTCATCTGAGATGGACTGCAGCACAGTGGAAGCGTGTTTTGTGGTTCGACGAGTCAACATTTCAAATAGTTTTTGGACAAAACAGCTGTCGTGTCCTCCGGGCCAAAAAGGAAAAGGACCGTCCAAGCTGTTATCAGCGTCAGGTCCAAAAGCCAACGTCTGTCATAGCATGGGGGTGTGTCAGAGCCCAAGACATGGGTAACTTGCACATCTGTGAGGGCACCATTAATGCAGAAAGATATGTACAAATTTTGGAGCAACATATGCTGCCATTCAGATGCTGTCTTCTCCCGGTATGTTCCTGCATTTTCCAGCAGGACAATGCCAAACCACAATTACAAGTTCATGGCTGCGTAAGCAGAGAATGCGGGTGCTAGATTGGCCTGCCTGCAGTCCTGACCCGTTTCCGATTGAGAATGTGAGGCGTATTATGAAGCACGAAATACGGCAACGAAGGCCCCGAATAATTGCGCAGCTGAAGACCTGCAAAATGGAAGAATGGGGGAAAATGTGGGCACAAGGAATTGCATTCAAACGACAAAGCGTTTCTCGTCACAATACCGCTAATTGAATCAACCGGCAGTAAACTGCATTGGAGAAATTAGCTGTTTCAAACCGTCGCTACACAAAACATTGCACAAAAAATGTATTGCTAGTCATTTCGGTGTCACCCCCCTTTGATGGTGTTACCTGGTGTGGTCCGCACACCCCACACCCCCCTACTGATGCCTTTGTCTCCGTTGTCTCAATAAATTTAATAGTCCAATGTACCACCTTCGCTGTTGGCACCGCTGTCACTGTTCCTCCTGCCTTCTCAGTATGTACATTAAAACAATCTCCTCCAATGTCACCATGTTTGTTATTATAGGCAGAAAAGGAATTAGCTGTCAATGAATTCAGGCCCCAATCTGCCCCCTAGTGGATATACCTTTTATACCCCCAATAAGACATAAAAAGTAAGCATGCATTTCGCTTGGGATGCAAGCACTTTGCATACACTAGCTCAACAAAATTCAAGTATGTTTCCAGCCTTACGCAAACAAACGGTAAGTTCAGTTTCAGCACCATTGTTCATAGAAACATAGGCTACTTGTTTCTTTCCCATTACAAAGTTCTCAAACTATGTAGCCTAACTTAAACCAAAGACAGGGCAGTAAACAACACCCAGGCTTTTCCATCGCTTCCATACAGGCTGTTATGCGTTCTAAGATAGAAGACACGGTGGTCGATATAAGAGTAGAGTTTAGAGATAACCACCAACGTGATGACACAGCCACTTTTCTTATTTTAGTTTATTATTTCTCATATAGTTTCACCGCCAGCTAGCTCTCTTTGTATATCTACACAACAATGCTTGCAGGCTAAAGTTAAGCATTTCATTACCAGCTAACAACTGCCTGTGTTGCTTTGTTAACAGTGAATTTTACAAATAACCTTTTCTTTTGCAGTTTTCTCAGTTAACTGCAGTTAATAGACGAGACATGTTAGCTATCTAATGGTATTACTAGGCAGAATATATCTTACCTTCAAGCAAATGTAACTAGCTGTGTCTGTCTGTGGTATAGAGGGTATGCACTGACGTCACTTTCCCACCGGAATATGCCCCCTCAGTCAGACTGAGTGGCAAAACATGCTGCGGCATGGCTGCCTTTAGTAGAGTAAACTGCAAAACCGGGAGTAAAACAAACGATTATCTGCTTAAATTAAAGGCAGTTGGACTCGACAGTGATCCTTACAACTTACCAAAGAACCAGTGGTCCATGGACACTCAATATAAAATCGGAGCCCTATTTTTACAGACTGCCGAAAGCTAAAGAAAAGAGAAGCGAATGGATCACTGCAATTCGCAGAAACAATAAGAATCCAGGCACCGAAACGTGGATTTGCGGTTCTTATTTTGTGTCAGGTATGTTGGATTTTTGGGTAAAATCATACCTTAATGTATATGCTTGGCTAGCTAACACTATCTAACCATCCCCCCTTTGTTTGTAGAACACAAGGCTCATCATCATGGATGTTTTTTAATAAATGCTGACAAAAACTTTACAGTTACACAGAATATAAATGAAAGATGCCAAATATTTAATTGATGAGTAGTCAATACAGTACATAACTTAAGGTATGATTTTACCCAAAAATCCAACATACCTGACACAAAATGACAACAGAAAATCCATGTTTCGGTGCCTGGATTCCAGTTGTTTCTGCGAATTGCAGCGATCCATTTTCTCCTCTTTTCTTTAGCTTTCGGCAGTCTGTAAAAAGATAGCTCCGATTTCTTGTTGAATCTATTTGTACAGTCACTCGCACAACAGCTCTTTCCAATTTTAGATGTGTTTTTTGTGTTTTTGCGGCATTCAAGCTGAATGCTAACACTGCCACTCAGTAGTCTTTCTGCCACTCAGTGGGTGTAACCGCAGTGACTTCCACTTGCGGTGACATCATGTGCATACCCTCTATTGACTGCAAGTGTCACAAAGTTTTATCCACAACAAACACTTCCAAGTTTGTCTTCGGCTTGGGGAATGGAATAAAAATAACACCCCCCATTTCAAATGTTCAGGCTAATGGGCATTCCCCAACAGCAGCTTTTTACCACCTACATAAGCTTTATAATTTGAAACTATCTAAAGTATTTTCCAGCTATCAGCTAGACAGTGTCAGTTCTAGACCAACTGTCAATACCCAACCCTACCTACAGCACAGTGCCTAGAACCTGAAAGGCTTTGATCAAATTTTTTTCAAACTGAGCACATTCCAATTTTGTTCCTCCCATAAAGTAATCCTGCCTAATGTTTTTATTTCCCACATGCAGAACTTTAGATTTGATATATTAAATTCAATTAGCCAGGTTTCCGCCCACTTCTGGATTTTATTTAAATCTTGGATTACTTTAGTAGATTCCAAACTATTAGCTGGGCCTCCCAGTTTTGTATCATCTGCAAATTTGACTAATGCACTTTCTATGTCCCTGTCAAGGTCATTGATATACATGAGGAAGAGCAGTGGTCCCAGCACTGATCCTTGTGGGACTCTACTTCCAACAGTTCCCTGCTCAAATAATATCCCTCCTACTTTTACTCTTTGTGTTCTACCCTGTAGCCCGTTCCGAATCCACTCTGAAATATGTCCTCTAATTAGGGGTCCAAGCAGCGAAGATGGTGGAACCCTATTGTATTTGTTAGGATTATTAGGGGTCCAAGCAGCGAAGCTGGTGGAACCCTATTGTATCTGTTAGGATTATTAGGGGTCCAAGCAGCGAAGCTGGTGGAACCCTATTGTATTTGTTAGGATTATTAGGGGTCCAAGCAGCGAAGCTGGTGGAACCCTATTGTATCTGTTAGGATTATTATTCTTATTATTATTTTTCTCCGCTAAAAGTGTCTGAGGCTCAGCAACCATAAGTCCTAGAGCAACCAAATTTGGCAGGTGGGTTCCTATGGCCTCCCACTACTCAGGCACTAAAAATCACCTATGTCGGCCAGATGGTGGCGCTATAACAAAGGGTTATGCGTTTAAGGCCATAACTCCGACACCATACGTTAGATCAACACAAAACTTCATCGACCTGTGCAGCTGAACGTGCTCTACAACTTTGCTATTGGCCCCACCTATGTCCGCCATATTGTTTGCCCGCCATTTTGACCTTTTCGTGGGGGCGTGGAAGTTTTCTCCACTAAAATGTCTGAGGCTCAGCAACCATAAGTTGTAGACCAACCAAATTTGGTAGGTGGGTTCCTATGGCCCCCCACTACTCAGGCACGAAAAATCACCTATGTCGGCCAGATGGTGGCGCTATAACACAGGGTCATACTTTAAAAGTCCATAACTCCCACAGCGTAAGTCAGATCAACACAAAACTTCATCGACCGATGCATCTGAATGTGCTCTACAACTTTGCTTTTGGGAGCACCTATGTCCGCCATATTATTTGCCCACCATTTGGACTTTTGTATTAGTTGGGGTGCGGAAGAGCTGGAGCTCCAAATCTAAGTGTTACGACATCTAGTAAACTTCTTTACGGCAAGCGACATCCATGGCGACGCAAGTAATCCGACACCGTAGGGTCTAGTTTTTATCAGTGAGGGGAGGGTCTGACCGTCGGGGAAGGAATGGAAGACAGTGCCACCCAGAGTGCATGCTAGGATACCAAAAGTTTGTAAATAAAAGCTTTTTAGTGGATGTATAATTACTTTTCTTGAGCCTGCATCCATTTGAAGACAGTATCAGGTGAGTTCGTTTAGTCTTTGAATCTGTCATTATACTGAGAAATAGCTAAACCATTTTATTGATAGGTTCTGAGTTTCTGTGCAAACGAGCGAAAACACACTGGTATAATGAAACAATGACGGCAGCCTAATACATATATAGTCCGCTTCGTTCCGTTGCTACCATAACATAACGACCTACAGCTGCAGTTTCTCGCTGCAATTACTAATATTGAATATAAACAAAAGACGCAATTTATGCTGTAGTCTGCCAATGTCTAAATAAATAATACGGTCCATTTGAAGACAATATCGGGTGAGTTCGTTTAGTCTTTAAATCCGTCATTATGCTGAGAGAAACCGTATTCTCAATTTAATCTCTAAATTGACTGTAAGCTTAGGGTTGTAACTAGGTTGTTGTTTCGTAGGTGACTTAGTCTTAACTCGTCTTAACTATTGCTTGTATTGTTGCATAGACTGCGTTGTTGCTGTTCTTGTTTGTGTTAGTGTTAACCAGTTTAACCTACAGGGTCCAAGTTGAACAATGCGGTTGTTCCCTGCACTTGGAACGGTACTTCTCTCTAGGGTTTTCGACACACATGTTCCTGATTATGATTATACACTTTGTTGCACATCGCTCTGGATAAGAGCATCTGCCAAATGCCTGTAATGTAATGGTATGTAATATTTTGTAGCAACAAGATAAACCCGACATTAGACCAAAAATATGCCAATACAGCAGTGACAACGCTGCTCACTGAATAACAAAATAAACGAGACAATTATTTTTTTAATTATACCATGTCATTCTACAGTCAATATATGGGACTAAACATTGAATAAATATACAATCTTACCATTGGTTTTACGCGTAGAGATGTCCCTTTTGCGAATGAGTGGTCATATATTGTCTTGGACAATCTGTTTGCGAAATATATGCGCATCTGTGACGCCTGTGTCGGCTATCTTCAGTAATAGCTGTGCGTAATACCACACCTGTTGCTTACGGCGTTGTCGCCCTTTATAGTGCAATTTGGGTTGATTAACAACTCATTTATTCCGTAGGTGAGAGTATAAGCTTTCTAACGATGTATAACATGTCTGATTTGGCTTCTGGAATAGCGTTTTATAGGTCAGCGTAACCGAAAGTTTTCTCATCTGCCAATGTCTACATAAATAAAACGGTAGGCTGCTCTGCGGCCAGCACGCAGGTTGCGAGTTGATATTTCGTCTTTTGTTTAGTTTTTTCTCAATGTCGTCTTTATTATTTGAAATGTGTATTTATGTGTTATTATTCTATCTGTCTCTGAGGCGCTCTGAAATATGCATTCTCTGCTAAGCTGAGCAATGGATTGGAATATGTGTCTGACGTAGTGTTGCACGGTATACCAAAACTTCAGCACTTTCTCGGTACTTAAAAAAAAAAAAAAAAAGAGAAACGGTTCGCTATTAGAATATTCCGACGTTCGGTAGTTTTGAGTCAAATGTAAAAGCCAGGGAAAATTGTCTCCCGCATTACTGATTTAGAGGATGAAAAGTGTAATTTGTCAGAATCTTCGCTAGATGGCAGTAGCAACTAAGGTTGCCAAGTGAGGTGACGTGCGCTTGTGAATTCTCTTCGCTGATACAGCGCAAGCTTTGACTCAGTTGACTTCAGTAGCAATAGATGTTCTAATTTGTAAATATTTTATTATAGGAAGATGCTGTATTGTTATTTTAATATGCTATTTTTTTTACATTACATTACATTACATTACAGGCATTTGGCAGATGCTCTTATCCAGAGCGACGTACAACAAAGTGTATAACCATAACCAGGAACAAGTATGACGAAACCCCTAGAGAGAAGTACCGGTCCAAGTGCAGGGAACAACCGCATAGTTCAACTTGGACCCTGGAGGTTAAACTGATTAACACTAACAACGAGAACGGCAATAACGCGATCTATGGAAAAAATACAAGTAGTCGTTAAGACAGTTAATGCACCTAAGTCACCTACGGAACAGCTGCCTAGTTACAACCCTAAGCTTAGTCATTTACAGGGAGGTAGGGAGGGATGGGGAGAGGTGCAGCCTGAAGAGGTGAGTCTTCAGTCGTCGTTGATTTTTGGATCTATTTAAAAGTGAAAGACCTGTTTAAAAATAATTTACTTTAAAATTGCTTAATTTTTGAAATATATTTAATATAGTTTTCTATGGGTTAGTGTTGTAACACTATAGGCCTATGCTTATTGATATGTTGAACAGGCTTCAACTTAAAGTTTGTTAATAAACCAGGTTTTTAATAATCCGTGAATTCGAAAATGAGGTCAACCCTTGTGGACATTACGTTTCTGATCTATTAAGGTAATTTCAGTATCGTTAGGTACCGAGTATTGAATCAGTAACGTTTCAGTATTAATTATCGTGATACTAAACCTGGTATCGATATAAAAGTCAAAATTTTGGTATCGTGACAACACTAGTGTGACGCCTTTTTTAGTTACAGCATGGAAGCGCTGCAGCTGTACATACAGGCGGGCCATATGTGTGTTACGACATCCCATCTAAGTGTTACGACAAAGTAAAGGCCTTTACGGGAAGCGGCCAGGACACATCCATGGTGACGCAACTAAGTCATTCGACAGCGTCTCTTAGCACAAAATTGGCCGTAAGTCATCAACATTTTATACAATCATCATGATATTCAGTAGATATGTTGGGCGAAGGCATATGATCATGAGGAAAAAGCCATTTTAAAATCGCTCCATAGGGGGCGTGCTGGTGCCAATGCTTGGACCCCTCCCAACGCCGCTTACGGCTTTAATTCTTACTGTCTTCATTTTACTAACAAGTCTCTCATGTGGCACCTTACCAAATGCCTTTTGAACATGTAAGTATGTAATATCATAAGCAAATGTCATAATCAAAACACCGAGTAGCTTCTTCAAAGAATACCAGAAGGTTTGTCAGACATGACATACCATTGCAAAATCATGCTGCCTATACCTTACGATGTTGCTATTTTCAAGAAACACTTCTAAAACACTTCTAACTTGTCTCTAATGATAGATTCCAATATGTTACATGTGATGCAAGTTAAACGGACAGGTCTGTGGTTTCCTGGATCAGTACGGTCCCCTTTCTTATTTATTCGTATTATATTACCTTGCTTCCAGTCCTCGGGTATTTCTCCAGTTTCTAAGGACTGTCTAAAAACACCTGCCCTTGATTTAAAAATGATCTCAGCTAACTCTTTGAGTACTCTTGGGTATATGTCATCAGGCCCTGCTGCCTTATTTCTCTTCAGTTTAAGTAATTCATCCAGTACTTCTTTATCCTCTATTTCAATATCTGATAAGACATTCTGAGTACTTGCCTTCCAGTCTATTAACAATACTCTTCTCTTGTAAAACTCAACAAAATTACTATTTAAGGCATCAGCAATATCTTTATTCTTAGAAAGCAATGCTCCTTCTTCATTTTGATGCACCTGATATCCCCTTTTATTTTCTTTGTCCTACTACAGTATTGAAAGTAACGTTTAGAATTACTTTTTGCATCTTGGGCAATTTGCCTTCCAAAGAGCCTCTTGGTTTCCTGTGGTTCTTTTTCAACCTTAGCACGCATATTACAATATTCAGCCTTATTACTCTCAGTACTTTCATTTTAATATATTTTATACAGTTTTTTTATCTCAAACTCTCCCATTTGTCTTTGTTCATTCACAGGGGAGAGCTCTTCTTCAACTTACTTTTCCTTACCTTTGGAATAAATTTACATTGAGCCTCAAGATTAAGTGTCAAGCTCTCTTTTACTGAGCAGACACGCTAGTTAGTTTAGCCTCAAGTGTCAAGCTGGCCTTACGGAGATGACACACTAGATGGCTTAGCATCAAGCGTCAACCTGGCCTTACCCTTGTCCCCTCTGTTTCTCTTTTTATGGGGCTCCGGTCCCTTACCTCACCTTGAGTTCAAAGACCGCTCCAGCCTGTTCCTGGGTCCAACGGATCACTTCAGCCCTGCCCCTCGCTCCATGGTCCTGGACTGTTACAGCCCTGTTCCTTCCCTGTCCATGCTATGACGCAGGCTGGAGCTCCAGATCCAACCCCCAGCTCCTCTACACTGCACTATACTGAACTACACCATTTGTTCTTCTATTATAAGACTATTAAGACTTTATTGTCACTCAGGGGAAATTTGTTTCCACAGCTTTGCTTTGCTGGCCTCACATAAATACACAGATACATAATACATAGATACATACAGTATATACATAAAACACACATATAATAAATACATAGATACATACAGTATATACATATAACACACCTGACATTCAGCGAGGCAGTTTGTTCAGTGCCTCAATAAAAAAGGGGACAAAGCTATTTTTAATATGGGCCCGTTTCCAGGTCAGGAGAGACCCCTTGTAGCATTTCAGCTACATTCCATTCTACTGCAACTTTACAGCAGGCTGGCCAGTGGAGGAATGGCTCCCCCTCTATAGCCGGGTTCCTCACAAGATTTCTTCCCATTGGGGAGTTTCTTCTCGTCACCGTTTGAGGGCTTACTCCACACTGGGAGTTTAGGCCAGGTGTTTGCTGTCTGCTCTGTTTCTTGCCTTGCTTCTCAGTAAAGTGTCTTTATGACAGTTCTCTGTAAAAAGCGCTATGCAAATACAATTGAATTGAATTAGTGTTCACACTATTGTCGGAAGCCCTGACAGCTTCCATCCAGGCAGTCTGCACTTTCCTACCCTTTTCACTTTCTGACCTGCCTGCCCCCCAAATCCCTAGTTATATATATATATATATATATATATATATATATATATATAAATAATCCTGTGCCACTTTAAGCATTCGCTGGCTCAGTGCAGCAGTACCATTCCGGTTCATGTGCAATATAGCGCAGATAGCTTGACCGAACTTTTTCAAAGTGCAGATGGTGTGACCACAGTAAAAAAACGGATCTAGGCCGATGTTTAATTTGGTGCAACGCATCATATTACCATGTTTAACACGTTTACATGTTACACTGCATTTTGTTGGGTGGGAAGCAAAATTGTGTAGTTGAGTTTTTTTGTGACCAAATATTTTTCTTTATTTTTTGAGATTTAAAGTTGGATAGGGAGATGGGGAATTCAAATACTTTTTTTGTACGTTATGTTTTTGGAATGTTCTCATATGCCTGCACATAACTGAAAATAATTTCTTCTGGAAGACAAACTATCACTCTTATCTTTCTGTCCTATTCTCAGATAATGTAAATAAATAGGTTTTGATAGATAGAGGGTGTCAGTAGAGGGTTTAGATGGGTAGAGAGGTGGAGGTGAGGTGGTTTGAGGTGTAGAGTAGCTCTTCTTCAACCTTGTTCAGTTTGCATGCCACATCTGCCCCTCACACTCTGTGTAAGACATATTTATTGTACGTTCATTATGTATGCATTTAGTTATGCGTCTAAAAACAAAATATTTGTGATGTATTTAATTCACATATTTCAAGATCAGAAATTTTAATACTGTTTAATTAAGTTGTGCCCCTGAGAGTGTCTACTGTTGCCCTATTACTCTCTAGGAGCTATCTCACATATTGTGACAGACGGCGGGGAGAGGTGCGGGGATTGGTAGTGGAGTACAGGTACCTGGCAGCTCTTTGGCTCCACCCCCGAACCACAGAAGGAGGTCCGGCAATAATCAGACGGTCGGTCATTATGCACTCAAGGCTCGGGGATAAAGCGAGAGCTGAAACATGATGTAATTGCAAAGTACCATGAGGGAAACGCGTTTGATGAGGAGATAGAGAGAGCATTGCGAATAATCGATTGAATTACTGTTGGGACCTGGACTGCCTGACTACCCGCTTGTGTATCGACTTGTTTTGTTTGAGAACCCAGCTTTGGATTTGGACTTTGGAATACGGACACGGAATACGGATACGGATTGTGGAACTGGACTGGTTGCCTGATTTCCCCCCTTTCCCTTTGTGAGTTTCCCCCAATAAACTTTCCTTGTTTAATTATACTTCGTTTGTGTGTTTTAGTTATTCAACTTGTGACGTGGAAACCCCACACCCGTGGTCCTGCTAATATATACACAGAACAATAAACAACAAAGCCAGCTCTTGAACAAATTAACTTTTCCACTATCACATTTATTGTGGGGGCAGGTAGGGGCAGGGGCTGGGGAGCAAATGTGCCCCCCCAATGTCAAACTCACTCATAAGCCCTGGCTTCAAGGCAATGAATTCAAAATGTTTAGGTAAAGCTTTAGGTACCGCTTTCAAATTAATAACACAAACACTTGACTCCACATAAATCACTACACCACCTCCCTTTCCAACCCTATCTATTCTATACACATTATAATTATGTGTGGCCATATTGGAGTCAGAAACACCTTTTTTAGACATGTTTTTGATAGAAAAAGGACATCAGGGTCAGCCTGAGAAATTAATATATTTAAATGATCTATTTTGTCACACTGAAGCATAATTCTAACATTCAGATGCAAAAACGAATTCCTTTTCTGGCTTTGAATACACTTTAATTATTTAATCATGACTGGGTAGACAAAGGTTGAAGAGGGGAAGCCAGCTACTCTGAGGCAAAATCATGAGGTGGATAATTATCAGGTTTTAAGGCTTTTCACGTGTATGGTGAGCATTTCTTTTGCCTAGCATGTTACTGTTAATTAAAGCAGGAATTAAAAGATAATTGAATTAGTATTTGCATAGCACCCTCCATGCCTACAGGTAGGTTCAGCATGACTTTTGGAAGGCAATTTACTGACCAAAAGCACAAGCCCATTTACCGACAGAATAAAAATTTGACGGTAACCAACAACAGCTGGGTTTGGCCTCTGGTGACATCATTTGTTGCTGGACTTGAGTGCATGTGAGTAGCAAAAGCTGTGCTGTAAATTCGCTGATAGCATCTGTGTACTGAGCTGGTATGGGTGAAGACCGTATCTACTAAAAAACCACCTGCAGCCCCAGAAAATGTTACAATTGTCAATAAAGTCCACATGGTTAGTGTTACAGGTAGAGGAGAGCCAGTCAATTAGGCTCAGTAGCCTGCTAAACCACCTCATCCCACAGCCCAATGTGAGAATCTGACCAGAGACAAACACCTGGCCTATACTGGAGTCTTTCAGGATATTTAACAGTTTCAGAAAGTATTTTTTTGCAGCTTGGATGCTTGGTGGGGAGTGTCATAGCTGCCAAACTTTAGCACCAGGTAGGGAGTACGTTTTAGCCATCCTGGCTTTCATGTTCCTTATTATAGAGTCTCCGATGATCACAGTTAAAAATGAGTGTGACAAGTTGGGGGAGGGTGATCCCATACAATTATCTTGTCTGTCAGGAGTTAGTACAGTAGCTAAATGACTCCGCTGGGAATGAGAGGGGGGATCAACCGGGCCAACGGCACCATCCAGGGGCAATGGAGGCGAAGAGGTTACAGAAGTGGGCTCAGTTGGAGATGGAGAGGAGCACTCTGGTTCTGAAGAACTTTCATACTCATCCAGGACTCAAAATTTGTTTACCAGCTAGATATCCAGAGAAGAAGGAAGGTGAGTGGAGTGTTGACCACCATGCTACAGACCACAGTTCCAAGCTCTGAGTGAGGAACATGCCAGGGACAGGCACCTTGATTAACCCAGGCGTCAACCGTTTGAGTCACGGCAGCTTCAGGGCCTGGCAGTGTAGTAATCAACTCACCAGTGTAAGGTTGGACAATTGAATCCCGCCTTGCCTCCTTGCAGATCTTTTCATATCTGACACTAACATTGTCTTACACTTATATTTGCTAACTAATAATTCTCTATTGCTTTTCAACTTTTGCTTTTGCACTTATCATCATATCACATTCTTCAATGCATATGCTTACCTAAAGTCACTCACGGGCAGCCATATGCATTTCATGATGGCTCATTTATTGATTTTCTTTAAAGGTTACACCAGCTGACCACTGTGGTGTTTCTACTAACTATATTTCTTCACTTGGCTGCTGTACAACACGCTCTTATCAGCAAACGCCACATTTCTACGTTCATGTTACTTCGCCCAATTCTCTATCTGCCTACATACAAACAATTACTACGTATGTACTGTTTGCAACACCCCATTTAAACATTACATTTAAATTCATGACTTTATCATAATTATAAATACTAGTACTGAATGTTACATCCCCAGCCTCTGCTTGCCTGGGTAGTGCAGGTGGAGGTAATACCTAATTGCTTAATTGCCTCCACCTGCCTGTGGTGCAATATAAGCCCTGCAGTATGAGGCTGGGGGAGATCTTCTTTGGGGCTTCTTTTGTGTGGTTTTTAGATAGTTTGTGGTTTTTGTGAAGAGAGATCTTCTTTGGGGCTTCTTGTGTGTGGTTTGTGCTTTGTGGTGTTTGTGTGGAGATATTTTGTTTTGTGAACTTTGGGTTTTCGTTTGTTGTAATTTGCTTGTTAGTTTGTGATTTTGTACTAATAAATGTCTGGGTTTTTGTTTTAAAATCACTTTCTGGATTGTTTTTGGTGCATGGGGACTTGTTTGTTGCGGCCCCACGAGCCGGCCGTAACACTGAACATGACAAAAGTACAATTGTACAACAGCTTTTCTACAGAATAGCGTGCGTTACTTCACCAACTGTTCTAATGAGTAAGTTTTAATACTGTCCGTTTTATATACCGTTTGATAAGGAAACTCATCTCGCTCCTGGTCACTTTATTTTCTTTGCACTATAGTCTGTGATCATGTCAAACTTCACCTACGTAGACGGGAGTCAAACTGGGACCCAGAAAAGGCTGGCATTTGAACAAGCCTGGGGGCTGGGACTCATTCTGTGCTTCAAAGGACCCGAGAGCCGTGTGATAAAACAATAGGTTACTCTGACTTCCTCTGGATGAGCAGGCCATTGGCTCTCTGGAATGTTACCCTCTGGACAAGACTGAGATAAGGGGAACTGGACTAGTTGTCTATGGTTGTGTGAGCAGGCCGTTGGCTCTCTGGAATGTTGCCATCTGGACAAGACTAAGATAAGGGGAACTAGTCTCATTGTCTATGGTTGTGGGTGTGTGTGTGTTGGGGCCATTAAGGGTGAAAAGATCATCAGGCCTCTGGCAAAATGGTGGGCCAACTGCTCTTGACAGTACCACAGTGCCCTTATGTGGGCCCCTCTGTCATCACACTTTCTATTTCTTTTCTGGATCTGGACTCTAAACCATCTGTTTGTCATATTTACAAACCCCGTAAAACCTTACAAACCATGCACATGTTTTCATTATATTGCTGTATTATGCCTTATGTAGTAATAACATGGATTGCATGTAAAATGGTTCAACAAAAGGGTATTTTCAAACTGCACCATAATATTACATCCCCTTGACATGTTTGGTATGGATGTATTCAGGGAAATTCAAAAAATTGAATGAAATATGTTTCATACCAAATAGAATTTGATAAAACATAGTTTCAGAAACTCAGGAAAAAACTATCCCAATGGAATGTCCTCTCTGGTAATCATCTCCTTTTTCCAATTTCCCCACTAATTGTTTTGACAACAGCCTCCAAACGGTGGGGGCCTAAATTCCAGATTTTATCATTCGTCCAGGTTAATTTATGGCAATGCCGCCTAGATCAAACGCGGGATTTGGCTTAAAAGGAAGGGAGACAAAGCAATCTGGGAAGATCGTAATCGACTTCCCACACTGCACATACTCTGTGTTCTGTCCGTAGCTGAACAGGGAAGATTGTAATCGACTTCCCACACTGCGCATACTCTGGGTTTTGTGTGTAGCTGAACAGGCTGGGTAAGAACTTTTTACTCTGTATTTATGTTTTAAAACCTTCCATATTTTTAAATTGATTGTGAATTTTAAGCTAATGACCTACCTGCCTGTTAATAAATTCTTCTTATTTTTAACTTGTGTGGTCTTCATGACTGTTACGTCCCTCCGCCTCAGGTGGGGGCGCTGGCCGTTTGGACACGCGTGTGTCTTGTTAACGTTAATTGTGAGCACCTGTGGCGGTGCCCTTTTAAGAAGCCTGGAGTCGGCTTCTCAGGAGATGGGAGTTTTTTCTCCTCACCTCTCGACCACGGCCGGGTCTTGATTTTATCTGGTGTTTTGCCGCTATTTTAGTATTCCTTATATGTATTTAAATAAAGTTATTGGTTATTTTGGGAAACCTTGATGTCGGCATCGCTTATGTTTGCGGGGGCTTGAGAGCAACCGTAACAATGACTCTAATCCATTTAACATTCTTTTCAGCCGAAATTCCGATTAAATACTCAGGGGGACAATTCTGACTAGGACCTACTGATCAGGGGTCTAGTACAGCGAAAGACTTTAGTGAGGTCCTCAAGTTAGATAGGCGACCACGATCTGCCCGCTAACGGGATTGGTGTTGTATTGGTTCTGGAGTTTTGGCTTAAGAGGACCCATGGGCGTTATACGCCGGTTCTTGTCAAATTCGCCTTAAGGAGCCCGATAAATGCACACTGTCCTGGGCTCATAACTATCTACGCAAAAAGGAAAGCATGTATTATGGTGGTCAGCCTCCTACCTCTGTAGGCTTCACCGAACTGAGATTTAGCTAATCCCGGGAGCATATATTGAGAAATGATGGCACAAGATCGAGTCGAGTGTAACCACTCCAAGCTCCACGTATAGTTAAAACCAAATTTTAAATTATAATTTCATTTGGAGTCAGATCAGTACGAGAGTAAACCATAGTAACTGTTACGCCTACTTGCTGTGGTCATGGATATATTTGATGTGTTGTTCCGCTCATTTGTGAATATTCTGATGCTCCCATTGGAATGTTGACAGTCCGGCGACAGATCAGATATATCTCTGATTACAGCATAGCCCCGTTTGCGAATGGAGAGTAACAAGAATGTTACTGGTCCGTTTCAGGCCCGTCTTAAGCAGGATATGAAGCAGCACATTCATATCTGACCCGTGGCGACGGAACCAGTGCATTCTTAAGTATAATTGTGCCCTGTTCTTACGAACAGAGTAAAAATAAATAACATCTCCGGTTTTGAATCACACCAGCCAAGGGAAAACACGCGGTGCCTTCCCCTCCAGCTACAAACCCTCATTGGTCTAGCTGTAAGGTGTTCTCTTCTGGCTGGACTACCGGCATCTGCCACCAGACCCCTGCAACTCATTCAGAATGCTGCGGCTCGTCTGGTCTTCAACCTCCCCAGACACTCCCACGTCACTCCCCTGCTCACTACCCTCCACTGGCTGCCTGTTATAGCTCGCATCAAATTTAAAACATTGGTCCTAGCATACCAGGCAGTCAAGGGATCAGCCCCAGCATACCTCCACAAAATATTCAAACCCTACATGCCAGCCAGATCCCTCCGTTCTGCTACCTCAGGACGCCTAGCACCTCCCCCTCTTCGCACCTGCACTTCCAGAATGCGTCTCCTGTCTGTTCTGGCCCCACGATGGTGGAATGACCTCCCTGTGGAGGTCAGAACAGCTGAGACACTGACCCATTTCAAACGACGACTGAAGACTCACCTCTTCAGGCTGCACCTCTCCCCATCCCTCCCTACCCCCCTGTAAATGACTGTAAGCTGTTTCGTAGGTGACTTAGGTGCATTAGGTGCATTAACTGTCTTAACTACTGCTTGTATTTTTTCCATAGACTGCGTTGTTGCCATTCTCGTTGTTAGTGTTAATCAGTTTAACCTTCAGGGTCCAAGTTGAACTATGCGGTTGTTCCCTGCACTTGGACCGGTACTTTTCTCTAGGGGTTTCGTCATACTTGTTCCTGGTTATGGTTATACACTTTGTTGTACGTCGCTCTGGATAAGAGCGTCTGCCAAATGCCTGTAATGTAATGTAATGTAATGTAATGTTTACACCTACATGCCCATTCTGCTAAAAACATATTGTTTCAACTACTCAATTTCATAATTTGTCCTAATTTCTCTCACACTACTGTTATTTTCTGATATACAAAGACTGCTGGGACATATGTCTGTGCTGCTATTCTCCACTGTTCTGTTCTACTATCTGATTCTCACATAAGGTAAGTGATCTAGCTAAGCAAAACAGTGAAGAGGAGTCCTACCTACAGCTAAGTGAATCAAAATACCTTATAAACCTTAGGAACACTAAAAGTGCATCTTGACGAAATAACAGAATACGGAGCAGGACAGAAGGGTACACAAGCTGGGACCTACGGAGCTCAAATTCTACGAGCTTGCTGATAATTTTGTCAATGAAGGCTCGTTGGATGGCTGTCAAATCAGTGAGTACATACACTGGGGACATCTCTGTTGCTTTTCAGAAGGTGCAAGCCTTTTTTATACTTACGCCATCGCACCCTTTGTCACAGCCATTGTTTGACATATATAGCAAAGCGAAAGTACTAAACGGTACATGTTCTTCAGACTCTACAAATTCACACAAGGATAGCTATAATCCACAACCGTTTCATAAAGGGTTACTTCGCATTTTACACCCAGGTCCGTTCCACTGCTCATCATGAATAATGTCCTAAACTTGGCCCCCCCCAAAATCTCGCTCTGCCTTTCAAACAAACCAGTCTACATCCGGGACTGGCTACAATGTATGCATATTTGCATAGATATATAGATGTTCTTTATTGTCCACCAGGGAAATTAATTTTGCTCAGGTCACTTCACTGGCTACCGGTCGCCGCCAGGATCCGGTTCAAAGCCCTGACCCTTGCCTACACTGCTGCCAACAGGACAGCCCCCATCTACTTGCAGGACATGACTCAATTCTATGTGCCTGCTCGACCACTCCGCTCTGCGGCAGCAGGGTGCCTTGTAACCCCTCCCACCCGCCCAAAAGGATCACAGAGCTTCTCCACCCTAGCTCCCCAGTGGTGGAACGAACTCCCCGTCCCTCTCCGAACCTCCCCCTCACTACCCATCTTCCGCCGTGGCCTGAAGACTCATCTCTTCAGACTATACCTAGACTAACCACCACCACGCTGTATATTTCACTCTTTTATATAGCTTATTCTTCTGCCTAGTTGGCTTTGCAGATGTTAGGCCAGAATAGTGTTCACTGTTCTCGGCTAGAAATAGCTGTACAAAATAAGTATTGTACCTTACTGAACCCGTGTTTAGCAGTCGTCTACGACCATGAAATGCACTTTTTTGTACGTCGCTTTGGATAAAAGCGTCTGCCAAATGAATGTAATGTAATGTAATGTCAGTACACTACATACTTTATTTATTTATTGTCTTGTCTGTAAGTTAATAACACAGTAAAAAACACTACAGTAGAAACAGAAGGTATGATTCTAAAAGAAAATATTTTTTAAAAGAAAAGCAATGCCCTCTACTCATTCTGGGAATGCGTGTGCGTGTGCGTGTGCATGGGGGGTGTTAGTACAACAGGTCCAGTTCTTCCAGGCGGAGGGGGCAAGGGGGTTCCGGGGGGTTATGTTTGTTAAGGAGCTTAATAGCAGAAGGGATGAAACTGGCCCTGCCTCTGTTTGTTTTGAATACAGGGGCAGCATCCTACCAGAGGGCAGGATCTGAAAGCAGGTGCTGAGGATATGAGTTGAGTCCCTCGCGATCTTAACTGCTTTCTTCACCACCCTCTGGTCATAGAGCCGCTGAAGGGTTGAGCACTGCTCCCCGCAGAGCTTGTACTCCAAGGCGATCACCCTCCGCAGCTTGGCCTTGTTGGTCTCTGAGAGCCCCTCATACCAAGCCAGCAAAGGTAAGGAGGCTCTCAATATGGCAGATGTAAAAGCTGAGGATGGGAAGGGCAATGTCCAGATGCCTCAGCCTCCGAAGGAGGTAGGTCCGCTGCTGGAACTTTTTGAAGATGGTTTGTGTGTTATCCTTGAAGGTCAGCCTGCTGTCGATGGTGGTCCCGAGGTACTTGTAGCTGCTAACCCTCTCCACAATCTCTCCGTTGAGTGTCAGCTGTGGGACAGGGTCAGCCTTCCTCCGGAAGTCTATGAGGAGCTCCTTTGTCTTCCTCACGTTCATCCGGAGAAAGTGCTCCTCGCACCACTGGTGCAGTTTCTCTGCTTCCTCCTCAAAATGGGCGGGGCTGTTGGAGGTGTCGACCAGTGCAGTGTCATCTGCAAACTTCACGGCCAAGCTCACACTGTCCGAGCCCCTCAGATAGTTGGTTAGCGAAAACAGGACTGGGGAGATCACTGTCCCCTGGGGGGCTCCGGTGGATGTGAGCCTGACAGGAGAGGTGGAGCTATTGACCCTGACAAACTGCTCCCTTTTGAGGAGGAAGTCCAGTATCCAGAGGATCATGTGGGGATCCACCTGAAACTCTTGCAGTTTGGCGCAGAGGATGTGGGGCTGCATGCAGTTGAAGGCAGAGGAGAAAATCCACAAACAGGATCCTGGCATATGCATGCAACCTTTCTAAGTGACTGTAGGTGGTATGTAATACAGTCATCACCGCGTCCTCCACTGAGCGGTTTTGCCTGTAGGAAAACTGCCGTGGATCGAAGGTGGGGCTTACGTGTGAGAGGAGGCGGGGTAGCACTAGTCTCCCCAGGCAGTTTACCAAGACTAATGTCAGGGCCACAGATCGGTAGTCATTCAGCTCGACAGGATGGTTGGTCTTGGGGATTGGCCTTATCTTGGAACGCTTCCACAGTATAGGGATGGTGTTCTCCTGGAGAGAGCAGTTGAAGAGATTAGAGAGGAAGCTGGCTACCTCGTCTGAGCATTCCTTCACCACCCTCCCTTCAATGAGATCAGACCCCTGGGCCTTGGATGGATTGAGCCTCTTCAGGCCCTGCATCACCTCCTCCTCTGTGAGGGTGATTGGCTGACCCCGCCCCTCCGTGATCTCACGCTGGAGTTCATTCCTCAGCCCCTCTGTTGTTGCACTGAAGTCCTGAGTGTTAAACCGACAATCAAAGGAGTTCAGGTCGGTGACAAATGCTGCCTTCTCTCCTTCCCTCCTTTCTGTGGTTCTCTTGGCTGGGGCTTTCCCTGTGAGGACAGAGATGCCTTGCCAGGCCTGCCTCAGATTGCCAGTTTGAAACATGGCCTCCACTCGTTCCTTTAGCCTGGGCTATCTCCCTTTTTAATACTATGAATGTATGTATGTGTAGACATACTTCTCATAGTCCACATTTATATGCACTACTATTCTCACTTACTCATAACAAACACTTTGCAAACAGAAATGATATCTCATAAAAAACACGTTTTCAATGTACAAAAATTAAAAAGCTACACATACAAAGCACAGTCTATAACTCATTCATTACAACTGGCAAAACCTTGGGCTGCCATTAAAAGTATTAATATCAAAATGACAAGTTACTGTCCTACGAAAAGTATAGGCGATCTTGCCTCACCAAAATTAAAGAAGCTGTATTCCAAAGCAATGCTACCCAATGTTTCCTAAATTGTTTCAAGTCACTGTGTTTTTTAATCTTATCATTTTACAATGTCATTCAAACTTTGTGTCACATCAAAGTGTCAAATGCCTCTAATTGCCTCATGAAACACATTTAAATGAATGTACAAAACTGCTGGTGAATACCTACAGGAAGTATATTCCTCCAGAAAACATGTTTATACTTGGTTGTCAACTTCATTTTACTAAATGTACAAGTTCTTGTATATTTGCTACTTATAATAAATATTTATTTTATACTGCATGTAAAATAAATACTGTACATACATACATAGATTACTTCATTATCCCCATGGGGACATTTCCCTCGCAGCATGTTACATTCAGATTTACAAACAGACATTTATACCAAGAAACAAACAATCATTCACGCAACAGAAAGGCTGGGCAGCTAAATACATACATACCGATACAAATTGGACATATTGATGCCTATTCAATCAATCTTGAGTCTTACGAACCCACCCACACATATGTTTGGCCTGTCCATGTACTGTATGCTTATACATGTCAGGCTGGGTGCGGGAATGGACCCAAACGCAGAGTAAAAAACCGTAAGTCCAAAAATGGGGAAAACAAAAGACTTTAATAAACTGAAACAGGGGACAAAGAGCCTCGCAGGGCGATTCTTACCAACAACGAAAATCTTCAAAAATTCACAAGAAAAACAAAAAATACAAAAACCCAAAAACGAGGGAAAACAGGGCAGGCAGGGCACGGGCAGGCAAGCAACAGGTAAACGGGAAACAGGCAGAAACAGAAACAAACAAGTCACAGAAACAGGCAGGCAGGCAGGCAACAGGTAAATGGGAAACAGGCAGAAACAGAAACAAACAAGTCACAGAAACAGACAGACAGACAGACAGACAAGGGGAAAGTTGTGGTGGCAGCAGTAGTACAGAGTAGTTCATCTAAAGGGGGTGTGGATGAGGTGAGAGTTTGGTGTATGTTGGTGATTTTGGTGTGGAAGAACTCTAGGAAGGAGTTGCACAGTCATGGGGAGCCAGATGTAGTATTATTTACAGGGGGGTTGAGAAGTTTGTTATAAAAAATAAAATAAGATAAAAAACAAATGCAGAACCGCTAGCTAGTGCTCTAGAAGATGTAAATGCGCTGTAGAGTAAGAATATAAATGGTATATTAGCAAGCGATTGCCATGAAATGCAGAGCCAGGAAACATGCAGAGCTTGGAGGGCGAGGGAGAAGAAGCAGCGGCGAGAAGCGGCAACACAGATGAGCACGATGTTCTCTCGACACTTCTTCCTTTTTGTGCTGAGGCAAACAAAACACAAAAATTCGCTCCTGGTCTCAGCCCCCCGGCTGAGAGGAACATACTGTTCCCTGTGCAGGGAATAGTCATCGAAACAACATTAGCTAAACTTAATAAACATTGATATTCCTGCTCAACTACACGCAACTCGTCAATAACAATGCCTCAATCTGAAGTAGGCTAGGTCTGTTTAGCTAAGTGGTTATTTTATTGCTATTTCCCGAATTTACTTACAGTATGCTAATATCGATTGTGCGAGAACATCAGTTTTAGAATCCTAGCCACGCCTCTACACGCCAGGCATGGGCTATTTATTACCAATATGAACAAAAAAATACAGTCTACCTGCTACTTCTAACACAACCAGACGCAGAGAGCCTAGCCTATAATTTTGAGATGCAATAGTTTGAATTGTTCGTAGTGTGGGAATTCACAAACGCGCATATTGCTGGATATTCCTACAAACACAGAGATACGTTGCAATACAGTACACATATTTACCAATATGATCATAAGAAATATACTTACTCATGAAGTTGATCCTCAGCTGGGTCAGTTCGCTGTTCGAAATGACATCGCTCTTCATTAGTGTCGGCTTCCGGACGGACCATTTTCCAAAATTAAACGAAATGTTTACCTCAAAAGAAGTGAATTAGGCTACACTTTGACATTCTATCCCGCTTTCGCAGGCTTGGCATTTCTCACATGGATCTTGCATCGCCCCTCCCCTAGTCTCCTTCTATGAAGAGTAATTATAATGTCATTAACATGTGAATGCGATTTGGGCAGACTTCCTGCTGAGCGAAAGTCACATAGTAATGAGTAAGGATTAACGAAGCGTACATGGTTTAATTAATCAAATTTAAAACTTAAAACAATTCATATTATTTGCCAATGGGCGCATTGGAAAGTCGCGATTCTAAGGTTTCTGTCAATGTTTTTGTTGTGTCTGTATGATAACAACTCGTGAAGTTAATCATCCAAATAGAAACAAAAGTTCATTTAATCTTGTCGAGCTCCGCTGGCGGAGCTCCTGACCCCAGAGGGTTAAAAGTAACGAAGGCCCGTTTTTACATGCAGAAATAAGCATTATAACATGGTTTGTGAAGAACCCACAGTAAGTAGCTAACTAACCATGGGAACAACAACGTAGCCTGTGGCTAGCACAGAAGCTAGTTATATTACTAAGCAGTTTAACCAACATTACCTTACAACATTCTCGTGTACAAGCATGAAAAAGTGAACAGGAATTTGTACGCATACTAAAACAGCCGGGGGCCTGGATAAGGTGGGAGCATGCCATGGACTGTAGAGTCGCATGGACAGATCTCTGGCAAGCAGAACCGCAGAACATTAAGTTCCTGATCCAGACGGTGTACAATGTCCTGCCAAACCCATCAAACCTCTTCAGCTGGTGCAAAGTAGAGTCTCTGGACTGACCGCAATGCCCAGGCAGAGGGACCTTGGAGCACATCTTGAGCTGCTGTCCAAAGTCTCTAGGGAAGGGCCAGTACACATGGCATCACAACCAGGTGCAGAAACCTATTGCAGAAGTCATCAGCATGGGAATCAGCAGCTGCAGATGAGTCTTTAGGAATCTTGGCAACTGCGCAGGACTAGCAGCTTTAGGTGAACCAGCTGAATTTTCCACGGCATATTGCCACAACCACCCTGAGGCCAGACATCCTCCTGGTTTCAGAAGCGACCAAAAACATTGTCCTTTTGGAGCTGACAGTTCCATGGGAGGACCCCCTGGAGGAAGCCCATGAGAGGAAGTGGGCCAAATATGAAGACCTTGTCATCAACTGCCGTAAGCAGGGCTGGAGGGCTAAGTACCTGCCCATCGAGTTTGGCTGTAGAGGTTTTGCGGGGCAATCACTCTGCAAAGCCTTGAGGGGCATTACTGGAATGGGGAGGAGAAGAACTATCAAGAACATCACAGAGGCAATGGAGAAGGCCTCGAGATGGCTCTGGATCAGGATAGGAGGTCCATGGGAAGGAGCAAATGTCAACTGAACAGAAGTCGTGGTCTACAACCATGGCTGGGTCACCGGGATGAGGGTGTATGATGTTGAAAGACCCGAAATACCCAATGACCCCAGGTTCCATCAATGATGATGTGTTCAGGAGCATTGAGACGTGGATGCAATTAAAATTCAACTTGCAATTGAATGGTTCATTTTCTCCAACATTGTAGCCAAAATGCATTTCATAAGGAGTGCATTAATACAAAATTCCCACTAGGTGGAAGTCTTAGGCCAAAAAAACGACATACCTATACATGGCTAATGCTTGCACAGCTGTAAGCACAAGGCACGTCACTCTTGAGCGACCTTTTTGACTGGACTATGAAGGAAAAATCAAAACAGCGGTGGTTTGCTGGATATATGTTCCTCATGTGGCAATCTCTGTTGCATGTTTGGAATATCTGTAAAATAACTTAATTTTTCAAATATATATTTGGAGCTCTGTGGCACCACCATGTCTTTTGATTTTTCCAATTCTTATGGGTTGCTGCCATGATCTATGAATAAGTTTAATCAAATTATGTCAAACTGTTTAGAAATTATTCGCTTTTTTGCAATGAGACACGCCCACATGGAAGTTAATTGGCTTCCTGCTGCCACAATTCTCTGAACAGCAACATGGTTTGTGCAACACTTAGAAGGTATGGTCTGGTGATGTTGATGACTTATGTTTCTTTTCAATCAGACAAGAGGAGATAGATTTTCAGTGTTTTTTTAATTCATTCAAAGTGCTTGTTGATCCATAATTGTGGGAGCCAAGTTACGTTTATATATGTTTTAGTTCGATAAATAAGCGCAGTCTGTTTTTTGTTTAATAGTTTATGTAAATTGAGATAAGTGACTTCATTGAATAAGTTAATTAATAGTAATTTGTTAAAAGCTTAAAAGCTTATTGTTGTCAGCTAATAATCATTTGATTTAATTCATGTTGATGAAGCATGATATTTTGTAAAAGGCAACACTATGTAAGCTTTCGGTTAGAACGCTGATGTAGGTTACCGTCACTTTAAGGGAAATAGGTCTCTGGTGTGCATTGAGGTGAATTTGTAAAAACCTGGTTTTGTTCAGTTGAGACTCAATTACCTACCGAGCCACACGGTTTTCTTACCGTAGTACAGTTTGCTGATCAGGAGAACTTAACTTTGAATAATCCTGTAAGAAGATACTACAAAACTGTGGAATAAAAATACTTGTTTTATCTTTTTTACATCGGAGACCCGAGGAAGTTTTTCCTTCTCAAGTTAACGTACACGAGTTAAGCTAAGGCAATCCTTGAGGTTCAACCCCCCACAATAATGGTGGGCTAATGGGTCCTTGAAGCAATTTTATTCAATGTCAGAATTGTCGCATTCAGTTTCCAAAGTCAAACAGAGCTGGAATTATCTATTTTCAATTATTGGAAATCTGAAAGACTGCTACAGTGACACTATATGGCATCAGCACCAACTTTGGTCAGTCGTGCCAGGTACCTTCTATCAGTGTTCATGTGAATCACCCAGGTGAAAGCAGGAGAAGTAGCATATAAATCAGCAAAATCCAAAACTGCCACCAATTCAAGATGAGAGCAACCAAAACATACATGTATAAATTCTGAATGTGATTCCAAAATGTCTACAATAATAATTTTAGTGATGGTGACTATTTTTTGACTATTAATTTTTGAGCTCTACAGCACCATCTTACTGCTGGCATATTTTTAAGAATATCAGCTTCTTTCAACTTTTAAAGATATTCACTTTTAAAGAGTCCATGTTATTTTCCAAGTTTTGTACAAATTGGTCAAACTGTCTCAGAGGAGATAGATTTGAAGTGTTTTTTTATTGTTCAAAATGGTGGATAATTCTTAAAGGTAGACAGATGGGCCCTTGTGACAGATGTGTTCTTCATAAGGAGCCGGATATTGTGACATTAATTTCACATTCACATGTCAAAGAATGCCGAAGATATCATTGTTTTAATTCAGCCATTTCAATGGGCTGCTATAGTACCATCAGCACCAAATTTGCTAAGGGATGTAGGGAGGAGCACTCTAACATTGTGCTAAAATTCATATCAATCAGGCATGTGGTTAGGTTATAAGTGAGGAAAGTGAAAATGAGAGAAAAGACATCCAAAATGGCAGCCAATGCAAGGTGGTGGAAACCCAAAAGGCATGGCACCAGTTTTGATTTTATATCTAACAAAAAACACATTTTCAACGTACAAAAATGCCAAGTTACTCACACATACAAAGCACTGTCTATAACTCATTCATTCAAACTGGCAGAATCTAGGCCATCCATTAAAAGTATTGATATAGGCTATCTTGCCTCACCAAAATTAAAGAAGCTGTATTCCAAAGCAATGCTACCCAATGTCTCTTAAAAAGTCACTTGGCTCTGTGTTTTTTAATCTTACCATCTCACAATGTCGTCATTCAAACTTTGAGTCACATCAAAGTGTCAAATAACTACAATTGCCTCATGCAAGACATTTAAATGAATGTACAAAACTGCTAGTGAATACCTAAAGAAAGCATATTCCTCCAGGAAAGATATGTTTATGCTTGGTTGTCAAGTTCATTTCACTAAATGTACAAGTTCTTGTATATTTGCTACTTACAATAAATACTGAATGTAAAATAAATATTGTACATACATACATACAATACTTCAATATCCCCATGGGGACATTTCCCTCGCAGCATGTAACATTCACATTTACAAACAGACATTTATACCAAGAAACAAACAATCATTCACGTAACAGAAAGGCTGGGCAGCAAAATACATACATACAAATAAAAAATGGACATATTGTGGCCTATTCAATCAAACTTGACTCTTACAAACCCTGTTAATCTACTGTATGGTTGTACTGTACACACAGGGCCAAGTGACTTGAAACAATTTAGGAGACAATGGGTAGCATTGCTTTGGAATACAGCTTCTTTAATTTCTGTGAGGCAAGATAGCTTATATTGTTTGTAGTACAGTAACTTGGCATCATTTTTATATCAATGTTTAAAAAAAATAGATTTTGCCAGTTTGAATGAATGATTTATAGACAGTGCTTTATAAGTGTAACTTTTTAATTTTTGTACATTGAAAACATGTTTTTTATGAGATATCATTTCATTTTGCAAAGTGTTTGTTATGAGAAAGTAAGAATTGTAATGCATATAAATGTAGACTATGAGAAGTATGTGTACACATACATACATTGAAATACGCATACATTGTAGCCAGTCCCGGATGTAGACTGGTTTGTTTGAGAGGCAGAGCGAGATTTTGGGGGGGCCAAGTTGAGGACATTATTTGTGATGAGCAGTGGAGCAGACCTGGGTGTAAAATGCGAAGTAACCCTTTAAGAAACAGTTCTGGATTATGGCTATCCTTGTGTGAATTTGTACAGTCTGATGAACATGTACTGTTTAGCACTTTTGCTTTGCTATATATGTAAAACAATGGCTGGGACAAAGGGTGCGGTGGCGTAAGATGTCCCCAGTGCATGTACTCAGTAACTTGGCATTTTTGTACGTTGAAAACGTGTTTTTCATGAGATATCATTCCTTAAACCCTATTCGCAGGGAACTAGTATTACCTGGGGACCTCTTGTGATTTAGAAATTACCCCCCCACGTCTGTGTTTTGTGCGGCGCATTCGCATGGGATAAGAGAAGTCTGTATTTTACTCGAATTTACTGACATTATCCCCCGGATATGATTGAAAATGTCAAGGCTCTGCTCTGCGTAACAGTAAAATACGACCCCAAATCACTGAGATGCTGATTTGCTCGGGACTAATATTATCACATGACCTCTGTGTTTGGCAAAATATGGTAGGTAATTTGCGGTTGAATTTTTACTTTACAAATTACGGACATGGCAGATTTGCACGGGATTAAGATCACAGACAATTATTACAAGTTACTAGATGTCCCCAGGTAATACTAGTCCCGTGCGAATAGGGCTTTACACAGCATCACCTCTCTGGCTTGAGTCACCTTAAACTCCTCTTCAGGGGAAGCTGGAGCTTGGTGTTGTTCCCATAGAGGGCAATGCTACTGAGGCTCCTGGGCAATCCCAGCCACCTCCTGAGGAATCTGCTGACATTCCTCTCCAAGCTCACTACGATGAAGAAGGGGACTTCATAGACAAAGAGAGACCAGAGTATCCTTGGCAGGATACTCATGCTGGTAGGTCCAGGCCTTAAACTTTTCGGGAAGCCCTGACCAGTCCACCCCTTTCAGCCAGCTCTCCAGCTGCTGACAGGTTGCCTGAACTGACGCTTTGTCCTTCAGGCTGCTGTTGGCAACACCTTGCCAAGGCTGTTCACTGGCTTTTCAGAGTTTATGAATAGTTAAACACTTCATAAACATGCTCCTCTTCATCTTGCCATTTTCTTTGAATATTACACCCATTATTATCCCATTCTGCAGTTTCAAAACAGCATTAATTAGACTGAAGGTAGGGAGGGATAGGAAGGTTGGAATACCTAGGGAATAGCCAAGGCAGTTCAATGAGGCATGTCAATAAGGCTACGCCTTCACAATTTTCACGTTTTAAACCTAGGTTTGTTTAATGTTGTTTATTTACCTTCATATTAATCAACATAAATAATTGCATATGAAAATTGCATATTCAGTAATTGCATATGAAAACTGTGTTGTGTATTGCACTGACATTTAAGCCCTGCTCTCAGCTACTGAATGGCACTATTAGGAACTTCTGTCTACTTATTTAATTAGATTAGGAAAATTAATTAGGAAATTGGATTTATTCTTTCCAACCATTTTTCCATCCTTTTCAAAACTGACCAACTGGAAAAAATAGGCAGAAAAACTATAATAATTTAATGGCAGGTTCCCAAACCTTAGAGCATTACAGTTTTGTATAACATAATGGTAGCTAGGTGCTAGGACTAGTGATTTTTTTTATCTCTGTGAATAAAAACAATGAATCTTTCCACAGGGCCAACATCAGTGTACAAATGTCTAACTTCAGTTAGAATAGGAGTAACTTTAGTTGGAATATTATTAAATATTGGGTGAAGTCGCAGAGTAGTCACAGAAAATCACAGAAAATGGAAAAAAATCAGTTTTTTAACAAATGTTAAATTAATAGATATCATGCATAGCAGTAGGAAACAACTGAAATAACATGCACAACTGTAGCAACAGTAATAAGTCCTTGAAGTTTGGACAAAAAATGGACAGTTGCCGGCTGCTAGGGACAGCATACGAGTGAAGTATATTGATAGGCTGATGCATTTAATCACTTAATTCGGTCCATTGCAGAAAAAAATAAAATGCTTTTTGGCTCTAATTTACAAAACATTGTTAGGAACTGAGCATGCTCAAATTGCATTGCTAAAATAAAACATAAAACATTCACATGTGACTGTTTTTCTTTTAAGTTTGTTTTGGTACAGTATGTTGAACACTGCAAGGTTTGAGTCTTGGATGAGGGTCTGTTGTCACTGATGTTACCATAACAGAGAAGGAGCACTTGACATCAACACTCTTGATAAGGAGAATCAAAAATGATTGCTACAACTGACAAGGATGAGATTCTTGATTCCAGCGCATTCCTAAATCTGTATAGCCTACATTGTTCCACTTTGTTTCTCCCAGAATCTGGCAATAGGCTAGTGTTAAAATGTGTAGGTGTATACAAATAACACCAGTTATCATCCAAAAGTGCTGAAAAAAATCACGGAAAGAATTTAAACTAGTGGAAATTGCAGAAATGTGACTCGCAGATTTCTATGGCACCTGCGACTTCAGTGATAAACACCCAACTATATTATTTGGCCTATTTTGGAGGATTGTAACTAGGGATGTGACAGTATACCGTAAAATTCAAATATGAAATAGTACTATCGTAAATGTAACGTAATACCGGGATAGTAAACAACGTGACAAAAGCTATTTTCATGCGGGGAATTTTTTTTCCAACTATTTCCCTAATAAAATATCTAAATAACCCATATTAAATAATATACTGGACCTGAATTGAGATAATGAAAATCTGATAATGAAATCTGATCCTAGATCTGTATTTAGAGGCAAAGTCATTTAAAAACACAGGTTGCGTCTTTTCAGCCAATCATTATGCTTGATGCATGACGTGCGTGCCCCCAAGGGAGCGAGCAGCTGCACGGCTGCTGTTCTCCCGCTCGTTCTTTCTGATGTAAAATGTAAGTTAGCTTGCTACCTACAAATTACTAGCAATGTTATTTTTTTCGTTTATGTAAAAAACGAGTTAAAAAACTAGATAAATGAGTGCAGAGGAGTCAGGCGAAAGCAGGGGAGAGGAAAAGAAAAAGTTGTTGGAAGAACTGAGGTTGAAATTGAGGGCCAGTTATGCACTGAGGGACTTTTTGGACATTTTGAAAAGAGACTATTTTTGTGAAATTACATATTTACACCTATGATTTCTCTTTTTTGGCTGTGTACGATAATTTTCTTAAAAATCCGATAATTTTAAGCCTCCGGTACACTAGTTTAATATTTCCCACCTGGCAATGCTAGCTAGCTAGCTGTTATAGGGTGGATTCAGCAAATGTGGGACATCAGCAGAAGTGGGACACTTAAGCTTTGCATTACTCTGCCATGTAAGAATCAACAGCCGATCAAAAAAACCATTCTTGAATTGTTGCTACAATAGTTACTGTCATTCAACAATTGTTTTTATTGGACTGCCGTCTTTACAGTGGGCATGGTCAGCCGTCAAATTAAGACTGATCATTGCGAGTGAACGGTAAGTGGACCGGCATGTGAAATGACACTTAGGAATGATAAGGTTACTAGGTTAACAAAAACGAGTCAAAAATGTCCTCTTTTGATCTGCAAAACACTGGTCAAAATACAAATGTTTTTTTGTCATATTGTCTTGAGTTTTTATGATTAAGGGGTGGGGTTTGCACTGTCTTACTTCTGCTGAACATGTTAGGTAAAGTGGGACAGGTTTTTCAGGTGAAGTGGGACAACGTTTTAATCAGTCCTGGTGTAATAAACCTACAGTTTACCACAGTTTTATACACGTACGTGCTAGTTTAAACCATACTGATGATTATTTGGTGTCTCTCAGTACTTCACATCTTACTGTTTTTATAGTAACAAGTACATTTTTTTACACAAAAAGTATGATAAAATCATAAATCTTATTGATATTTTTTGCTCATTTCAGGAAAACTGTGCCATCCAGTTATAGAACACAGTTTCGTGTAAGGCCAGTGGGAGAGAAGAGACAAATGATGAACTGTTCAACATTCCTTATGTATTTTTAGTTCAGGTTAAATTGTCTGCAATTCAAGTACAGCTTTTCAAACTCGTTTTTCAAATGCAATCTAAATGCAGTGTAGCTTAGGAACTTAACACTACATACGCTACTGTGTTTAAAGCTTTATTTTTAGTTTATACAGAAATTAATTTAAAATGTATCATGATGATGAGAACATCATAATAAATACAGTGAGGTTACATAAAATTACATGCATCAGAGTTTTTTCATATTATCGGAGTTTTAATATATTATCATATTTCTTTTTGCACTTTAACAGTAAGAGTCTGGACTCTCTGTGTACCAAAAATGATAAATATCTGACACTCCTAACTTATGTTTCTAGAGATTATTTGATGGATAATCAAAAAACTTGAAACCCCTTTGACTAAATACTAAAAATATTATGTTAAGAGAAACAAGCAATACTGCCTTATACATTGGCCAATTAGAAAAAATTTAACAGATTTGCGATCAGCTCAACTAGTTGACAAGTGTACCAAAGGAATTTCAAAACTTCCACTAAGGACATTAATGGGTTAAGCTTGAAATGATTGTCCCGCTTCACCATATATGCTGTCCCACTTCACCTGAATACTCCGACTGAGTGAAATAGGGTGCCATGCTATGTTTAAGGGTGTTTATCTTCTATACAAAAACACATTTCAAAACAATTTCCACACATAGATGTTAAGAAGACTTAAAACAATTCATAGAAATATCACTGGTGCAAGTAAAAAAAGTTTTTGATAGTCTCCTACTGAATTTACCAAAAAGTGTCCCACATTTGCTGAATCCACCGAACACAGCTACACAGCATCTCTGTTTGCACTCTCTTACAACACTTGTGATGTCTGACGCTGATTCTGATACCGACTGCAATGAAGAATTATATCCCCCCAAAAAGCGAGCTTGTTCATCCGTGTGGGCTCACTTTGGATTCAGGAAAAATTATTTTTATTATTTTAAATATGCAATTACAAGGAGTGAACTATTCAGTTGCATTTTTTTTTCAATTAAAATGGTTTAAAAAATCTGCAGATCCATAAATAAAGAGATCAAGTTGTAAACTTTGTGTGATTTTGTTTTAAAACTTAAAACCTGATACCGTGATATACCGAAAATCGTGATATTTAGTAGTACAATTATAATACTGTGAAATTTTCATACCGTCGCATCCCTAATTGTAACCCACCCATTATGCCCTTGCCTGAAGTAATCAGTGTATTAGGGTACAAAAATAGGATAAGGCGCAAAAAATAATAAAACTGAAATAAAAAATCCAGGGATCTTTGTGTAGGAAATGGTTTTATTTACATGCCCAATTAAGTTTTTGACTGAACGTTTATACATATGAACGTTTATAACTATGAGAGTGTAGCTTCAGTGCTGTGCATTACAAGCCTTGTTGACTCTATTATAAAAGGTCATAAAAATAGTCCAGTCCTTGTCCAAGTTCCCACATGGATATTCCAGTCTTCAATTTAAAAACACAGGTTGCGTCTTTTCAGCCAATCATTATGCTTGATGCATGACGTGCGTGCCCCCAAGGGAGCGAGCAGCTGTACGGCTGCTGTTCTCCCGCTCGTTCTTTCTGATGTAAAATGTAAGTTAGCTTGCTACCTACAAATTACTAGCAATGTTATTTTTTTCGTTTATGTAAAAAACGAGTTAAAAAACTAGATAAATGAGTGCAGAGGAGTCAGGCGAAAGCAGGGGAGAGGAAAAGAAAAAGTTGTTGGAAGAACTGAGGTTGAAATTGAGGGCCAGTTATGCACTGAGGGACTTTTTGGACATTTTGAAAAGAGACTATTTTTGTGAAATTACATATTTACACCTATGATTTCTCTTTTTTGGCTGTGTACGATAATTTTCTTAAAAATCCGATAATTTTAAGCCTCCGGTACACTAGTTTAATATTTCCCACCTGGCAATGCTAGCTAGCTAGCTGTTATAGGGTGGATTCAGCAAATGTGGGACATCAGCAGAAGTGGGACACTTAAGCTTTGCATTACTCTGCCATGTAAGAATCAACAGCCGATCAAAAAAACCATTCTTGAATTGTTGCTACAATAGTTACTGTCATTCAACAATTGTTTTTATTGGACTGCCGTCTTTACAGTGGGCATGGTCAGCCGTCAAATTAAGACTGATCATTGCGAGTGAACGGTAAGTGGACCGGCATGTGAAATGACACTTAGGAATGATAAGGTTACTAGGTTAACAAAAACGAGTCAAAAATGTCCTCTTTTGATCTGCAAAACACTGGTCAAAATACAAATGTTTTTTTGTCATATTGTCTTGAGTTTTTATGATTAAGGGGTGGGGTTTGCACTGTCTTACTTCTGCTGAACATGTTAGGTAAAGTGGGACAGGTTTTTCAGGTGAAGTGGGACAACGTTTTAATCAGTCCTGGTGTAATAAACCTACAGTTTACCACAGTTTTATACACGTACGTGCTAGTTTAAACCATACTGATGATTATTTGGTGTCTCTCAGTACTTCACATCTTACTGTTTTTATAGTAACAAGTACATTTTTTTACACAAAAAGTATGATAAAATCATAAATCTTATTGATATTTTTTGCTCATTTCAGGAAAACTGTGCCATCCAGTTATAGAACACAGTTTCGTGTAAGGCCAGTGGGAGAGAAGAGACAAATGATGAACTGTTCAACATTCCTTATGTATTTTTAGTTCAGGTTAAATTGTCTGCAATTCAAGTACAGCTTTTCAAACTCGTTTTTCAAATGCAATCTAAATGCAGTGTAGCTTAGGAACTTAACACTACATACGCTACTGTGTTTAAAGCTTTATTTTTAGTTTATACAGAAATTAATTTAAAATGTATCATGATGATGAGAACATCATAATAAATACAGTGAGGTTACATAAAATTACATGCATCAGAGTTTTTTCATATTATCGGAGTTTTAATATATTATCATATTTCTTTTTGCACTTTAACAGTAAGAGTCTGGACTCTCTGTGTACCAAAATGATAAATATCTGACACTCCTAACTTATGTTTCTAGAGATTATTTGATGGATAATCAAAAAACTTGAAACCCTTTGACTAAATACTAAAAATATTATGTTAAGAGAAACAAGCAATACTGCCTTATACATTGGCCAATTAGAAAAAATTTAACAGATTTGCGATCAGCTCAACTAGTTGACAAGTGTACCAAAGGAATTTCAAAACTTCCACTAAGGACATTAATGGGTTAAGCTTGAAATGATTGTCCCGCTTCACCATATATGCTGTCCCACTTCACCTGAATACTCCGACTGAGTGAAATAGGGTGCCATGCTATGTTTAAGGGTGTTTATCTTCTATACAAAAACACATTTCAAAACAATTTCCACACATAGATGTTAAGAAGACTTAAAACAATTCATAGAAATATCACTGGTGCAAGTAAAAAAAGTTTTTGATAGTCTCCTACTGAATTTACCAAAAAGTGTCCCACATTTGCTGAATCCACCGAACACAGCTACACAGCATCTCTGTTTGCACTCTCTTACAACACTTGTGATGTCTGACGCTGATTCTGATACCGACTGCAATGAAGAATTATATCCCCCCAAAAAGCGAGCTTGTTCATCCGTGTGGGCTCACTTTGGATTCAGGAAAAATTATTTTTATTATTTTAAATATGCAATTACAAGGAGTGAACTATTCAGTTGCATTTTTTTTCAATTAAAATGGTTTAAAAAATCTGCAGATCCATAAATAAAGAGATCAAGTTGTAAACTTTGTGTGATTTTGTTTTAAAACTTAAAACCTGATACCGTGATATACCGAAAATCGTGATATTTAGTAGTACAATTATAATACTGTGAAATTTTCATACCGTCGCATCCCTAATTGTAACCCACCCATTATGCCCTTGCCTGAAGTAATCAGTGTATTAGGGTACAAAAATAGGATAAGGCGCAAAAAATAATAAAACTGAAATAAAAAATCCAGGGATCTTTGTGTAGGAAATGGTTTTATTTACATGCCCAATTAAGTTTTTGACTGAACGTTTATACATATGAACGTTTATAACTATGAGAGTGTAGCTTCAGTGCTGTGCATTACAAGCCTTGTTGACTCTATTATAAAAGGTCATAAAAATAGTCCAGTCCTTGTCCAAGTTCCCACATGGATATTCCAGTCTTCAATTCTGTGGCCAATGACAGACGTAGCTGGATGGACTGCAGAAAGAGGACAAGTGTTCTGTTTCATATGTGATCTTGGAATGTGTATAACACTCTTAATCAAAAGCATGCACACTCAGTGAATATGTTTACATGTAGAGCATATTCAGCCAATTCTAATTACGCTGAAACACACTCGGGGATGCTATTACTAGTATCAGAATAGTTTTGACCTAACAGGAAAAAGTACTGTACATGAACAAGAGCCCTGTTTCATTCAAAAAAAAAATACTAAATGCTTCATTCAGAAACCCGAAGGATAAATTAAAATTAAAAATCCAATTTTCTTTTCTATTTATCTTTTTATTTCTATGCTGATGACACCCAGCTGTACTTATCCGTTAAGCCTGGTGAACGGGGTAAATTAGTGACTCTACATGACTGTCTACTCAACATGTGTTGGCTGACTCAAAACGTTCTTCAGCTTAATAAAGATACGACTGTAAGTATTAGTAAGTATTAGTGTTTGTGCCAAAGAATGCATCAGAGCTATTATTTCCTAAATGAGATTCTCTCATTCCTTTTTAAATATATTTATTTTATCCTAATTTAAAAGTATAAGGTCCACACAACAAATACTATAATACAGTCATGTTACAACCATCTGCAAAATATTGCTGAGATCAGATCTTCTCTCTTTTTTGAAGACCCTGAAAAGGTGACATGCATTTATCTCCTCATGCCTGGCTTATTGTAATTACTCATACTCTGGTTTAAGCTGTTTTAAGAACCCTTTAAGAAGCACAATAGCCATGAAATCAGATGCGGGTGTCTAACAATAGAATTTTCTTAACTATTGCTTTTATTGGTCATTAATTCAAGGTGCAGCAATATAACCCATAAACTGTTAGAGAGCTTTGACTCTTCGCACATTGATGCAAAAAACCCCATCTTGATTGGTAAAACCACTAGAGATAGCAAAACAAATGACAAGGCAGTTATAAATGACACCCCAAGAAGACGATTACGTTATCAAATCAAAAAAAATAAAATGTCCGCGATAAAATAAACAGCTGTTAAAACTTTCTCTACTGGAATTCCATAAACAAATTACCCCCTGAACCAAAACAACTTAATACACATATAGGAAAAGTTGATGCATTATTTCCCAGTGAGCTGAATGGCTTTTCAGGAGCACCTGAAAATGAACATTTCTGTACAGGTAAATAGAATTTCAAACATGAAAATGCAGTTTTTATAAATATGCAACTTCTTACTTTACTAATAGTGAGACATTCCAGTCTGATTGAGTTAATGACAGCATACTTGTCCCTGGAAAAATCAACCCTCTCTATGATCTACCCTAGAAACTGTGTTATACTGTATATTGCAGACACCTCACAGTCTCATACTCTTCAAGATCATTTCCGCAGCTTTCAAAATGAATTTTTGGCTTCCTTCTAGCTGAAATAATTGCAGAGATATTCTATTGCATAACCAAAAACTTGCAGGAGGATGGTTTTGCAGAACCAACAAGGTAAAGCTTTGTGCACGCAACTATTGTTTATAAGGACTTTTTTCATCAGTGTATGCTTGCAAAAGACAAATCATGCAAACAATCATACAACTTTGAAAAAAGTATTGAAGGAATTGTAGAGTGACAGTTGTGACAGTGATAGTGAGCATCACTCTGGACTGGTGAGCTGGTGAGTCTAAATTGTTTGCTGTTAGCTGTTTATGTATGCTACTATTAGTTGTGTTACTATGTACCAATAAGGTCCTGGACAAATGGTGCTCTATCAGTATTTACACCAGGTAATTATTTTAATAAATGCACTTTAATTCATAGCTGAAATGTTTGCTTTGATTGTTAAAAAAATTAATCTTTCTATAAAATAATTACTATTTTAAAAAAATATGGTAATCTATAAATGTTTCTAGCTGATCCTAATGACGACATTCCAATACGCTACTATGTTCAATGTCTGTTTAAGTTCCACGCAATCCAGTCATAGCAGACAGGTAAAAATGCTCTAAAGTGTGGGCCCACTTTAAAAGCGGACAAAAATAAAGCTAAATGCAATTTATGCAAAATGCAAAAAAATGCTGAATGTAAGGGATTTAACACCAGCAACCTAATGAAACAGTTACAAATGCAACATTCCATAAGCATGAAGGAGTGCAGTGTTTTCACTTCTCAAGCAGTCAAATAAGCCGCGTTTCCACCGCAGGAACTTTCCCCAGGAACTAGGAACCTTTTGAGGAACTCAGTGCGTTTCCATCTCAGGGATCAGGGTCTAAATTAAGTTCCGGGGTCTTTATTTTATCCCCAAAAAAGTCCCTGCTCGGGGGGTAGTACTTTGGGGTGGGGCGCAAGCGCTGAACATTTCTGATTGGTCCAGTACTTGCAGCATTTTATTTTAACCGCCATTTAAAAAAATCTGCAGCCGCAAACCGATTTATTATTTTCAAAATAATAACCTGAATTCAAACTTTTATGTTATGCGGCGTAGTAGCCTACTTTTGCCTGCCGACGTCTACAGATGAGAAATTGAGGATTGAGGATTATAACGTGTGCTCTTCTGTTCTTTTCTTGCTTTAGCATTAAGTCTGTTTTATAAAATATTAAGCATTCGTGCTGGGACAGCATATTACGTACCAAAACATTCAAACGATTTAATTTGGTTGCTGAATAATTTCATTTGGATTTTCTTTGTTAGCCAGTTATAATTGACTCAAAACGCTTGACACAGTTACGTGAGGTATGCGGTAGTTCTGCGTAATTTACATCGGGGATACAGTAAAAGCAAACTGGAAAAAATCGCCTTCCACACTTTTGTCAGGGTAAAATAACAGGTTAATTCTAGTAATCGTCCCTTTTGCTTTTTCAAACTGCCATAATTTTACTCTGCGATTCCTCAATTCCACAAAAAGACCAGGAAGACTAGACATATGGACTCTAATTTATGGTGCATGGTTCGCATCTGGAGGGCACACTTCAAGTATTTAGCTCCTCCGCTAGCAGTAACTTTAAAAGATGAAAGCAAACGGTGGCTGTACCACTGCAATATTAATTTAAATTTTCACGCAAATCCGAGTTTTCATTCTATTTATTCTAGTCATTTTGCAATTACATGGAAATGACGATGAGAGTCGAATTAATTAATTCAACAGCAATTTGTTTACGACGTGTGCATGTTTTCTGCTATAAATGTTGTTACCAGTTATTTGTGGAATGTGAATGCATTCTGTCGCCTCGGATGTCAAGACACAAAAGTGAATGTTTGCATAAAAAATATAATGAATGTGTTTGAGAGGATATATAAAACAGTTACAATCTGTATATTGGTCTGTGATATCCTGTTTGTTGCATAACAACTGTCCAAGTCAAACTACCAACGAGAGTTTTGCTTGACAACGGTAAAATAATATGCCCAAAACTGCTGCGGAAGAATATTTCAATTTCAGGTGATTAAGTCGATAAAAATCAATAAATACTAAAGTAACCATATATGTGACAGGTGCTGGTGTTTTGGTCCTCAAGTAGAGCAAGGTCATTTTTCAGTTTTTTACAGATTATGAAAGTGCAGATTATAAGCTTTCAAATGATGTGTCATACATTGAAATCTGAAATTAGTTGAAGATATGTTTAATTGAATGTTGGCACTCCTAAAATCAAGTAGCAGAGAAAATCCCCTTGAAAGATCTTTTCACACTTCTCACAGGGAGATAATGGGTGGGAACAATAGCTAGTTAACTCCACCCCAACCACTCCCCCACTAGAGTACCGGTCAATCCTTGCCCATTTAGGGGTTACCCTATTTAAAGCTTTATAACTCCAGATGTGAACACCACAGAGACTAGAAAAATATCATAAATGAAGCAAAACATTTGTACCATTTACAATACTAGCTTAGATTACTTTATATTCATAATTTGTAAGAAATAAAGTGCCACAAATGCAATGGTCAAGGCAAAAAATCTAAAATGAATTTGCTCCTTTTTTAGTTCGCAATGAAATACTGGGAGATTGCGGGTTAAAGTATACATGTCCTGGATCAAAAACTTCTTGACCACCAAGTTCATAAAATCTAAGTGTGGATATGTAGAACTACTAAAGATCTATGAAGCAAAAACTAAGCAGTGTACCCAACATCTCCAAATCTACCCAAAATGTCTAAATTATTAACAGTGGTCTAAAATAGCTAAGGGTCCAGAAACAAATCCAAAATCTCTCCAAAAAGGAATATAATGCTTTTTGTCCATTGTAAAGCATATGAGCCCCTTTAGGTTTAAAGGTTTAAAATGAAACATAGATATCAGATTTAAACATAATGCAAAAATATAGTCACACAATGCTGCACAGTACCTAAATGTGTAATAATTGACTCTTGTATGTATTTCTATACTCTGTACACCCCTATGTTTTCTTGTATGGGAATGGGACGATATGAAAACAATTTTCAACCGTCCACCACGTTTTGGCAATGTTTCAACACTCTCCTCATCACTGTTGTATGCGTCACAAAAACTATTACACTACTAACTAATTCTTACATTACAGTGTGAAATATCCACATTACATAATACCACTAACCTATTTAAAGACACTCAATTTCTAAAATAACGTATATAACCGAAATATTTTGAGCAGTAATACTTACATAGCAATGATGAAATCTTATCTATGTTCAGTAGATGGAGACAGAGACAGTAAATCAATGACAGTTCTATCCGCTTCTGTTTTGCTCCAGAAAACGATGTCAGATATCAGCAAACATATGGCTTAGCTATGCCCAGAAGTCCTCAATAATAATGGTATTTTCCAAGGAATTATGAAAAATCGTTGACAACATTTCGTTAGGTGCAACATCTTTTAATGCTACCATATATAGAGCGAATGCCATGGTAAGAAAATGTTTGTTTACGCTGACCTATAAAACGCTATTCCAAAAGCAAAATTAGACATGTTATACATCGTTAGAAAGCTTATACTCTCACCTACTGATTGAGCATCCACCATTGTAGCAACCTCACACAGTAAACAAACATAGGCTACTACCACGCGGCTTTATTTATGGGCGGTGGCTTAACCGAAACTTAGTGACAATAGCCAACGAAACCAAACATGCTAATTAAACTGCACCCCCATCACGCCTCCAAAACCCGGCTGTAAGAATCACTAAAACAAGCCAAATTATGGAGAGTAGAATCGATAACAATCAGTTTTGATAAACAGTATCGGTATCAATACTGGTATCAATAAAATTGTAAAGATCTGAGTTTTGATGTACCTTAACATTTTACGAAGGTTTCTAAGGTATACCTTTCAAAGGGAAACCGCTTTTTTACGAGTGTTTCCCAGACTATACCTTAACAGTTGCCTTAAGGGACACTTCCAAAGGCACGTCGTAAGTTGGAGCTGGCCTTCACTGTGATGCTGAAAAGTTTATCAATCGATGCCAAGCGAATCGATTGTCTCACTTGTAAAGGCTTATGAATGACGTTTTAATATAACAAGTGTTGCCATAATCATTTTACATCAATCTAATATTGCAGAAGAGGAAGCTATGCCTACTAAAGATCATCTGATAATCTCTTTAAAAGTCAAGACGAGACCCAGTGATAGTTTCAATAAATATGTAGGCTACATATAGGCAACAAAAGATAAAATAAAGAGCATCAATCGGGAGATATAAGCCATAGTCTGGGACTTCTTGGAAGCCCAGGAAAAAGGATATAGGCTACATATGGGTGAATTATTTTGTTCTTATTGAAACAAAGGTCTAATGTTAATTTGTTTTTGTCACACAACATATAGGCAACTGTAGCAGCATATCCACTGATTCCCGCGGACTTTTCAGTGCAAAAATGACCGCAGATGAAAGGCAAAAGCACGTCTGTGGAAATTGATCATGATTAATTCTGTACCTGGTATGCCTTATGAATAGGCCTACCTGTTAAAATAGTATGTTCATCCACCTTGATTTGCTATTGGATAATCTTAAGTTTAACCAAGAATATCATTATTGGGTTGTTTACCGAAAATCGTAAAACAACATGGTAAGAAAGAAATGTTCGGTAATGTTGATATTTACCCAGTGCCATTTTGTTATATATAGGAGGTGTGAGCTAAAGGAAGGGGATGTAGATCATTTGGCTATGTTTGTTCATTATGAGCCACCGTACCTGTATGTGTGTTATGGCTAGGCCAATCAACGTGCTCTAGTTCCCTCTAGTTCGGTCATGCAAGTAGACTCACTCAACGTCGGCTTTGCTCACACGGGTTTTATATTCATAATAAACCGGCGGTTTGTTCCAAGTCAGTGTGATCATTGACACACACGAACGAACTAATTTCTACAGGGTATGCAGTCAGAAACGCCATATCCTCAGTTAGCTCCACTACGTATAAATTTAAAAAAACTTTCTTTTTTTTCACAAATTGGATTAGTATTATGGATATGCCCTACACTTAATTTCTCTCATGATGGGAATAGACAGGTGAAACAACGACATTCTCATGATGTGCTATGCACAGAAACGTTGATTGGATAATTAATTTTCGTGAAGTTAATATTAAACTATCTATGTCATTTTCGCATGCAGATGTGCTACTAGATGCGCACTGTAGTACAACTGTCGATTTGAAAAGCAAAATGTTGGCATAATAAGGCTGAAACTGTGACAGGATGAGCGGTGCGCATCGCTAAGGGACAGCTTACGAGTGCCTCAGACCACCCTTTTAAAGGTATACCTTTCAGAAGGTATACCTTAGCTAAGGAGGCGCTGGGAAACAGCTCGAGACCTAAAGGAAGACCTTAAGGTATACCTTATGAAGCACGTAGCGCTAAGGAGACTCTGAGAAACGCAGCCGTGATATTTTACTCATTGGTCCCAAATCCTGCTCAGGCTGAAAACCTGGGGGTACAGGACTTTCAGTGTGGTTGCCCCTGGCTGCTGGAATGCTCTCCCTATACGGAACTCAGAGGTTCCCCCCTCTGTCCTCCTTTAAATGATCCCTTTAAGACCCACTTTTTAAAAATAGTGATAAAGCTAAATCACTTCAGAAGGACACTTCTATTGTAAATAGTATGTGATTTGAGGCTGCCACCTTGTTGTGGTAAGGAGGGCTTGGTTACCTCTATGACCCTGTGATATGCCAGTGGGAGGAAACTCCTGGCAGTTTTTACATAACTGGACATTTTCAAGGTGAGGCCAGTCTAAGCACAGCCCAATAAACTGAGGTATTGTAGAGAGCACTGCCTTCTCACATGAGTGTGTGTGTGTGTGTGTGCCTGCGTGAGAAATTGCAGTCGATGAAAGATTTGACCTGCTTTACTTTACACTTCCTTTAGAAATTCCGTTGTAAGCTTTGATAAATAGGGGTGCTGAGAACTGGTTGGATTAGTATTACTAGTATGGTTGCCTTTGGCAATCACACTACTATTATCTCACATATTTATTTATTAGTGTGGTTGCCTTATAGGCAATCACACTACTATTATTAGTGTGGTTGCCTTAGGCAATCACACTACAATTATCTCACATATTATTATTATTAGTGTGGTTGCCTTAGACCGATGCATCTGAATGTGCTCTACAACTTTGCTATTAGGACTACCTATGTCTGCCATATTGTTTGCCCGCCATTTGGACTTTTTTATTAGGTGGGGTGCTCCAAATCTAAGTGTTACGACATCTAGTAAGCTTCTTTACGGCAAGCGACATCCATGGCGACGCAAGTAATCTGACACCGTAGGGTCTAGTTTTTATCAGTGAGGGGAGCGTCTGAACGTCGGGGAAGCAATGGAAGATAGTGTCAGCCAGAGTGCATGCTAGGCTACTAAAAGTGTGTTACTAAAAGCTTTTTGACAGCATGAATAATTACTTTTCTTTGGCATGGGTCCTTTTGAAGACAATATCTGGTGAGTTCATTTAGTCTTTGAATCTGTCGTTATGCTAAGAAATAGCTAAACCATTTTATTGATAGTATTTGAGTTTTGTGTAAACGCGCCAAAACACGCTGGTAAAATAAAACACTGACGGTAATACATATGTAGTTCGCTTCGTTCCGTTGCAACCATAATATAAACTATCTTGTATCTACAGCTGCAGTTTCTCGTTGCAATTACTATATTGAATATAAACAAAAGACGCAATTTATGCTGTACTCTGCCAATGTCTGAATAAATAATATGGTACTCTGCGCGTAGGTAGCATGGATGGCGAGTTGGTCCTTCATTTTTTGCTACTACAAGTTTGTTAGTAAAAGCTTTTTGAGAGGATGAATCATTACTTTTCTTTGGCATGGATCCATTTGAAGACAATATCGGGTGAGTTCGTTTAGTCTTTGAATACGTCATTATGCTGAGAGAAATCGTATTCTCAATTTAATCTCTAAATTGACCGTAAGCTTAGGGTTGCAACTAGGTAGTTGTTTCGTAGGTGACTTAGTCTTAACTCGTCTTAACTATTGCTTGTATTTTCGCATAGACTGCATTGTTGCTGTTCTTGTTTGTGTTAGTGTTAATCAGTTTAACCTACAGGGTCCAAGTTGAACTATGCGGTTGTTTCCTGCACTTGGAACGGCACTTCTCTCTAGGGGTTTCGACACACTTGTTCCTGGTTATAGTTATACACTTTATTGTACGTCGCTCTGGATAAGAGCGTCTGCCGAATGCCTGTAATGTAACGTAATGTAATGTAATATTCCGTAGCAACAAGATAAACCGGACATTAGCCCTAAAATAGGCCAATACAGCAGTGAAAATGCTGCTCACTGAATAACGAAATAAGCAAGACTAAGTTTTTTAATATTATACCATGTCATTCTACAGTCAATATCTGGGACTAAACATTGAATAAATATACTATCTTACCACTGGTTTTACGCGTAGAGATGTCCCTTTTGCGACTGAGTGGTCATATATTGTCTTGGACAATCCGTTTGTGAAAGATACGCGCATTTGTGATCCCTGGGTAGGCTAACTTCAGAAATAGCTGTGCGTAATGCCACACCTGTTGCTTACAGCTTTGTCACCTTTTTTAGTACAATTTGGCTTGATTGACAATTCATTTATTCAGTAGGTGAGAGTATAAGCTTTCTAACGATGTATAACATTTTTTGCTTTTGGAAGAGCGTTTTATAGGTCAGTGTAACCGAAAATTTTCTCATCTGCCAATGTCTAAATAAATAATACGGTAGGCTACTCTGCGCGCAGCACGCAGGTCGCGAGTTAATATTTCGTCTTTTGTTTCGTTTTTTCTCAATGGCGTATTTATTATTTGAAATGTGTATTTATGTGTTATTATTCTATCTGTCTCTGTGGCGCTCTGAAATGTGCATTCTCTGCTAAGCTGAGCAATGGATTGGAATATGTGTCTGACGTAGTGTTGCACGGTATACCAAAACTTCAGCACTTTCTCGGTACTTAAAAAAAAAAAAAAAAAAAGGAAACGGTTCGGTATTAGAATACTCCGACGTTCGGTAGTTTTGAGTCAAATGTAAAAGCCAGGGAAATGTGTCTCCCGCATTACTGATTGAGAGGATGAAAAGTGTAATTTGTCAGAATCCTCGCTAGATGGCAGTAGCAACTAAGGTTGCCAAGTGAGGTGACCTGCGCTTGTGCATTCACTTCGCTGATACAGCGCAAGCTTCCACTCAGTTGACATCAGTAGCAATAGGTGTTCTAATTTGTAAATATTTTATTATAGGAAGATGCTGTGTTATTATTAAAATATGCTGTTTTTAGACCTATTTAAAAGTGAAAGACCTGTTTAAAGATTATTTAGTTTAAAATTGTTAAATTTTTTAATTTTCTATTGTTTAATGTGTAACAATATAGGCCTATGCTTATTAATATGTTGAACAGGCTTCAACTTAAAGGTTGTTCATAAACCAGGTTTTTAATAAACCGTGAATTCGAAAATCAGGTCAACCCTTGTGGACATTACGTTTCTGATCTATTAAGGTAATTTCAGTATCGTTAGGTACCGATTATTGAATCAGTATTGCTTCAGTATCGAGTATCGAGATACTAAACCTGGTATCGGTATCAAAGTCAAAATTTTGGTACCATGACAACACTAGTGTGACACTTCTTTTAGTTGCGGCATGGAAGCGCTGCAGCTGTACATACACGCTGTGCCATCTAAGTGTTACGACATGCCATCTAAGTGTTACGACATAGTAAAGGTCTTTACGGGAAGCGGCCAGGACACATCCATGGCGACGCAACTGTCATCCGACAGCGTCTCTTAGCACAAAATTGGCCATAAGTCATCAATTTTTTATACAATCATCATGATATTCAGTAGATATGTTGGGTGAAGGTATATGATCATGAGGACAAAGCCATTTTAAAATCGCTCCATAGGGGGCGCGATGGTGCCAATGCTTGTACCCCTACCAACGCCGCTTGCGGCTTTAATTATTATTATTATTATTAGTGTGGTTGCCTTAGGCAATCACACTACTATTATCTAACGTATTTATTAGTGTGGCTGCCTTAGGCAATCACACTACTATTATTGCACATATAGTCCCCTCCAAAAGTATTGGAACAGCAAGGTCAATTCCTTTGTTTTTGCTATACACTGAAGACAATTGAGTTTGAGGTCAAAAGATGTACATGAGATGACAGATCCGAATTTCAGCTTTTAACAACTTAGAATATATCACCTTTTGTATCAGACAACCCAATTTTTAGGTGAGCAAAAGTATTGGAACATGTGACTGACAGGTGTTTCTTGTTGCCCAGATGTGTCCTGTTAGATTGATTGGTTAAACAATAAATAGTTCTGAATGTCTACTCTTGGTTTTAGCCTTGGGTTTTGCCTGTGAAAACTGCATTTGTGTTATAAAAGATAAACTAACATGAAGACCAGAGAGCTGTCTTTGGGAGAAAAGCAAGCTTAGAAAAGAGGGGAAATCGGAGCCATTGCACAAGCATTGGGGATAGCTTGTACGACAACCTGGAATGTCCTGAAAAAGAAAGAAACCGCTGGCGTACTGAGCAACAGATATCGAACAGGTCGACCAAGGAAAACAACAGCAGTTGATGACACAAACATTGTGAAACCTGTGAAGAAAAACCTCAAAACATCAGTCAGTGACATCACAAACAATCTCCACGGGACAGGGGTGAAGGTATCTCAATCAACTGTTCGAAGAAGACTTAGAGAGCAGCAATATAGAGGCTATAGCACAAGATGCAAACCACTCATCAGTAGTAAGAATCGGAAGGCTAGATTACAATTTGCAAAGAAGTACAAGTGATGGAATGAGCCACAAAGTTTGGAACAAATTTTATGGACTGATGAACAAAGATAACCCTTACAAGGTGATGGAAAGGCAAGGTTGGAGAAGAAGGATCTGCTCTGATCCAAAACATATAAGCTCATCTGTGAAGCACGGTAGAGGAAGTGTCATGGCTTGGGCTTGCATGCTGCTTCTGGAGTGGGCTCACTAATCTTTATTGAGATGTAACTCATGATGGTAGCAGCAGATGAATCAGAAGTCTACAAAACATTCTGTCTGCCAACTTACGAGAAATGCGTCCAAACTAATTGGGAGGAACTTCATCATGCAGCAAGACAATGACCCAAAACACACTGCCAACACAACAAAGGATTTCATTAGGGAGAAAAAGTGGAAGGTTTTAGACTGGCCAAGTCAATCACCAGACCTTAACCCAATTGAGCATGCATTTCACCTCCTGAAGAGGAGATTGAAGGGAAAAACCCCCCAACAAACAACAACTGAAAGAGGCTGCAGTAAAAGCCTGGAAAAGCATCACAAAAGAAGAATGCAACAGTTTGGTGATGTCAATGGGTTGCAGGCTTGATGCAGTTATTGCAAGCAAGAGATATGCTACCAAATATTAAGTGTCATTTGCTTTCATTTACTTAAATACTCTCTGTTCCAATACTTTTGCTCACCTAAAAATTAGGCGGTCTGATACCAAAGGTGCTATGTTCTAAGTAGTTTAACACATCTAGGTGTAAATACCAGGAAATAAAAGCTGAAATTCTGAACTCGTCTCATGTTCATTTTTTTATCACAACCCCAAATGTATTCAGTGTATTGCAAAAACAAAGGATTTGGCCTTGCTGTTCCAATACAGAGAGGGTGCATAATTCCCTTTTCGTCGTAATTACAGAAAACACACATTCGTAAACTTCAAATGATTTATACCACAATGTAGATAAAACCTTGACGAAGACGTACATGCACGGATTGTGTTGTTCAAACGAGGTTTCCTGGCTACTTAGCCACCAGAAAGGATATAGCTGAATGCGGAAGTGAGCGCGATATAACGGTATTCCAAATACAAAATTACAAATAAAAACGCTGTCAGCTAGGTATATCAGCAAACAAATGGCTTAGGCATACCCAGACGTCCTCAATAATAATAGTATTTCACAAGATATTAATGCAAATTCGTTGACGACGTTTCGTCAGGTGCAGCGTCTTTGAATGCTAGTGCTAACAAAGAGCGAATGCATTTAATGCGATGACGAGAAAACTTTAGATTGACCTAAAACCGATATTCCAAAACCAGAAATAGACGTGTTATACATGGTTAGAAAGCTTATACTCTCACCTACTGAATGAATTCTAAATCAAGCCAGACTGTACTAAAAAGTGCAACAACGCCGTCAACAACACGTGTGCAGCAGCTTCTGGTCCGGTCTTACTCCAGAAAACCGTGTCATCTTGTAATACCACACGTTGCTTTGGGTGTTGTCGAACTTTGTAGTACAATCTCGCTTGATCTACACATCGATCCAATAGGTGACAGAATAAGCTTTCTAACTATGTATAATATGTCAAATTTTACTTTTGTAACACCGTTTAAAATCGCAGAGTATTGGAAACTTTGGTCTCATTAGAGCTGCATTACGTATTCATTCTGTTGTAGCAGGGAAAGCAACGCTTTCTCACCCCAACGCGGTGGCTAAAGTACACAACTCCACTTGCATGTTGTTGATGCACCCCTTGCTGCAACAGAAGCTAGTAGTACTGGTTACCAGCCGATACTTATTCACAGAAGCTGTATTTAAAATGCAACTATTTTAACACATATCTCTCGCCTCGTTTTCGTTCTTGGAAATTCGGCTCGGCTAACACGTAATAGGCTACTCTGCCTATGAGTTGG